>NW_026908418.1:0-43682 GCF_028858725.1 Colius striatus
TGAAGATAGCTCGCACAGGAAAGCAGCTGCAAATGTGGCACCTTGCTGGCTGCTAGACTGCATGGGGACCTACTTACTACTGTAGCTGGGATCTATCTTCCTGCTTTCTTGTAACTCCCATACTCAGTGGTATACCTTAACTGACAAATGTATTCTTTCAATGGGAGCTGAACTGAAAAAGTGTGGTATTGAAGATAGCTCGCACAGGAAAGCAGCTGCAAATGTGACACCGAGCTGGCTGATAGACTGCATGGGGACCTACTTACTACTGTAGCTGGGATCTGCCTTCCTGCTTTCTTGTAGCTCCCATACTCAGTGGTATACCGTAAGAGACAAATGCATTCTTTCAATGGGAGCTGAACAGAAAAAGTGTGGTATTGAAGATAGCTCCCACAGGAAAGCAGCTGCAAATGTGACACCGTGCTGGCTGATAGACTGCATGGGGACCTACTTCCTACTGTAGCTGGGGTCTGCCTTCCTGCTTTCTTGTAGCTCCCATACTCAGCGGTATACCTTAACTGACAAATGTATTCTTTCAATGGGAGTTGAGGAGAAAAACTGTGGTATTGAAGATAGCTCGCACAGGAAAGCAGCTGCAAATGTGACACCGTGCTGGCTGCTAGACTGCATGGGGACCTACTTACTACTGTAGCTGGGATCTATCTTCCTGCTTTCTTGTAGCTCCCATACTCAGTTGTATACCTTAAGAGACAAAATGTAGTTTTTTCAATGGGAGCTGAACAGAAAAAGTGTGGTATTGAAGATAGCTCCCACAGGAAAGCAGCTGCAAATGTGACACCGTGCTGGCTGATAGACTGCATGGGGACCTACTTACTACTGTAGCTAGGGTCTGGCTTCCTGCTTTCTTGTAGCTCCCGTACTCAGTGGTATACCTTAAGAGACAAGTGTATTCTTTCAATGGGAGCTGAACAGAAAAAGTGTGGTATTGAAGATAGCTCCCACAGGAAAGTAGCTGCAAATGTGACACCGTGCTGGCTGCTAGACTGCATGGGGACCTACTTACTACTGTAGCTGGGGTCTGCCTTCCTGCTTTCTTGTAGCTCTTGTACTCAGTGGTATACCTTAAGAGAGAAGTGTATTCTTTCAATGGGAGCTGAACAGAAAAAGTGTGGTATTGAAGATAGCTCGCACAGGAAAGCAGCTGCAAATGTGGCACCTTGCTGGCTGCTAGACTGCATGGGGACCTACTTACTACTGTAGCTGGGATCTGCCTTCCTGCTTTCTTGTAGCTCCCATACTCAGTGGTATACCGTAAGAGACAAATGTATTCTTTCAATGGGAGCTGAACAGAAAAAGTGTGGTATTGAAGATAGCTCCCACAGGAAAGCAGCTGCAAATGTGACACCGTGCTGGCTGATAGACTGCATGGGGACCTACTTACTACTGTAGCTGGGGTCTGCCTTCCTGCTTTCTTGTAGCTCCCATACTCAGCGGTATACCTTAACTGACAAATGTATTCTTTCAATGGGAGCTGAGGAGAAAAAGTGTGGTATTGAAGATAGCTCCCACAGGAAAGCAGCTGCAAATGTGACACCGTGCTGGCTGATAGACTGCATGGGGACCTACTAACTACTGTAGCTGGGGTCTGCCTTCCTGCTTTCTTGTAGCTCCCGTACTCAGTGGTATACCTTAAGAGACAAGTGTATTCTTTCAATGGGAGCTGAACAGAAAAAGTGTGGTATTGAAGATAGCTCCCACAGGAAAGCAGCTGCAAATGTGACACCGTGCTGGCTGCTAGACTGCATGGGGACCTACTTACTACTGTAGCTGGGATCTATCTTCTTGCTTTCTTGTAGCTCCCATACTCAGTTGTATACCTTAAGAGACAAAATGTAGTTTTTTCAATGGGAGCTGAACAGAAAAAGTGTGGTATTGAAGATAGCTCCCACAGGAAAGCAGCTGCAAATGTGACACCGTGCTGGCTGATAGACTGCATGGGGACCTACTTACTACTGTAGCTGGGGTCTGCCTTCCTGCTTTCTTGTAGCTCCCATACTCAGCGGTATACCTTAACTGACAAATGTATTCTTTCAATGGGAGCTGAACAGAAAAAGTGTGGTATTGAAGATAGCTCCCACAGGAAAGCAGCTGCAAATGTGACACCGTGCTGGCTGCTAGACTGCATGGGGACCTACTTACTACTGTAGCTGGGGTCTGCCTTCCTGCTTTCTTGTAGCTCCCGTACGCAGTGGTATACCTTAAGAGACAAGTGTATTCTTTCAATGGGAGCTGAACAGAAAAAGTGTGGTATTGAAGATAGCTCCCACAGGAAAGCAGCTGCAAATGTGACACCGTGCTGGCTGCTAGACTGCATGGGGACCTACTTACTACTGTAGCTGGGATCTATCTTCTTGCTTTCTTGTAGCTCCCATACTCAGTTGTATACCTTAAGAGACAAAATGTAGTTTTTTCAATGGGAGCTGAACAGAAAAAGTGTGGTATTGAAGATAGCTCCCACAGGAAAGCAGCTGCAAATGTGACACCGTGCTGGCTGATAGACTGCATGGGGACCTACTTACTACTGTAGCTGGGGTCTGCCTTCCTGCTTTCTTGTAGCTCCCATACTCAGCGGTATACCTTAACTGACAAAATGTAGTTTTTTCAATGGGAGCTGAACAGAAAAAGTGTGGTATTGAAGATAGCTCCCACAGGAAAGCAGCTGCAAATGTGACACCGTGCTGGCTGCTAGACTGCATGGGGACCTACTTACTACTGTAGCTGGGGTCTGCCTTCCTGCTTTCTTGTAGCTCCCATACTCAGTGGTATACCTTAAGAGACAAAGGTATTCTTTGAATGGGAGCTGAACAGAAAAAGTGTGGTATTGAAGATAGCTCCCACAGGAAAGCAGCTGCAAATGTGACACCGTGCTGGCTGCTAGACTGCATGGGGACCTACTTACTACTGTAGCTGGGATCTATCTTCCTGCTTTCTTGTAGCTCCCATACTCAGTGGTATACCTTAATTGACAAATATATTCTTTCAATGGGAGCTGAACAGAAAAAGTGTGGTATTGAAGATAGCTCCCACAGGAAAGCAGCTGCAAATGTGACACCGTGCTGGCTGCTAGACTGCATGGGGACCTACTTACTACTGTAGCTGGGGTCTGCCTTCCTGCTTTCTTGTAGCTCCCATACTCAGCGGTATACCTTAACTGACAAATGTATTCTTTCAATGGGAGCTAAACTGAAAAAGTGTGGTATTGAAGATAGCTCCCACAGGAAAGCAGCTGCAAATGTGACACCGTGCTGGCTGCTAGACTGCATGGGGACCTACTTACTACTGGTAGCTGGGATCTATCTTCCTGCTTTCTTGTAGCTCCCATACTCAGTTGTATACCTTAAGAGACAAAATGTATATTTTTCAATGGGAGCTGAGGAGAAAAAGTGTGGTATTGAAGATAGCTCCCACAGGAAAGGAGCTGCAAATGTCACACCGTGCTGGCTGATAGACTGCATGGGGACCTACTTACTACTGTAGCTGGGGTCTGCCTTCCTGCTTTCTTGTAGCTCCCATACTCAGTGGTATACCTTAACTGACAAATGTATTCTTTCAAAGAGAGCTGAACAGAAAAAGTGTGGTATTGAAGATAGCTCCCACAGGAAAGCAGCTGCAAATGTGACACTGTGCTGGCTGATAGACTGCATGGGGACCTACTTACTACTGTAGCTGGGGTCTGCCTTCCTGCTTTCTTGTAGCTCCCATACTCAGCGGTATACCTTAACTTAGAAAAGAATTCTTTCAATGGGAGCTGAACAGAAAAAGTGTGGTATTGAAGATAGCTCCCACAGGAAAGCAGCTGAAAATGTGACACCGTGCTGGCTGCTAGACTGCATGGGGACCTACTTACTACAGTAGCTGGGGTCTGACTTCCTTCTTTCTTGTAGCTCCCATACTCAGTGGTATACCTTAACTGACAAATGTATTCTTTCAATGGGAGCTGAGAAGAAAAACTCTGGTATTGAAGATAGCTCCCACAAGAAAGCAGCTGCAAATGTGGCACCGTGCTGGCTGCTAGACTGCATGGGGACCTACTTACTACTGTAGCTGGGATCTATCTTCCTGCTTTCTTGTAGCTCTCATACTCAGCGGTATACCTTAACTGACAAATGTATTCTTTCAATGAGAGGTGAGGAGAAAAAGTGTGGTATTGAAGATAGCTCCCACAGGAAAGCAGCTGCAAATGTGACACCGTGCTGGCTGATAGACTGCATGGGGACCTACTTACTACTGTAGATGGGATCTATCTTCCTGCTTTCTTGTAGCTCTCATACTCAGCGGTATACCTTAAATGACAAAATGTAGTTTTTTCAATGGGAGCTGAGAAGAAAAAGTGTGGTATTGAAGATAGCTCCCACAGGAAAGCAGCTGCAAATGTGACACCGTGCTGGCTGCTAGACTGCATGGGGACCTACTTACTACTGTAGCTGGATCTATCTTCCTGCTTTCTTGTAGCTCCCATACTGAGTTGTATACCTTAAGAGACAAAATGTAGTTTTTTCAATGGGAGCTGAACAGAAAAAGTGTGGTATTGAAGATAGCTCCCACAGGAAAGCAGCTGCAAATGTCACACCGTGCTGGCTGATAGACTGCATGGGGACCTACTAACTACTCTAGCTGGGGTCTTCCTTCCTGCTTTCTTGTAGCTCCCATACTCAGTGGTATACCTTAACTGACAAATGTATTCTTTCAATGGGAGCTGAACTGAAAAAGTGTGGTATTGAAGATAGCTCCCACAGGAAAGCAGCTGCAAATGTGACACCGTGCTGGCTGATAGACTGCATGGGGACCTACTTACTACTGTAGCTGGGATCTATCTTCCTGCTTTCTTGTAGCTCTCATACTCAGCGGTATACCTTAACTGACAAAATGTAGTTTTTTCAATGGGAGCTGAACAGAAAAAGTGTGTTATTGAAGATAGCTCCCACAGGAAAGCAGCTGCAAATGTGACACCCTGCTGGCTGATAGACTGCATGGGGACCTACTGACTACTGTAGCTGGGATCTATCTTCCTGCTTTCTTGTAGCTCCCATACTCAGTGGTATACCTTAATTGACAAATATATTCTTTCAATGGGAGCTGAACAGAAAAAGTGTGGTATTGAAGATAGCTCCCACAGGAAAGCAGCTGCAAATGTGACACCGTGCTGGCTGATAGACTGCATGGGGACCTACTTACTACTGTAGCTGGGGTCTTCCTTCCTGCTTTCTTGTAGCTCTTGTACTCAGTGGTATACCTTAAGAGACAAGTGTATTCTTTCAATGGGAGCTGAACAGAAAAAGTGTGGTATTGAAGATAGCTCGCACAGGAAAGCAGCTGCAAATGTGGCACCTTGCTGGCTGCTAGACTGCATGGGGACCTACTTACTACTGTAGCTGGGATCTATCTTCCTGCTTTCTTGTAACTCCCATACTCAGTGGTATACCTTAACTGACAAATGTATTCTTTCAATGGGAGCAAAACTGAAAAAGTGTGGTATTGAAGATAGCTCGCACAGGAAAGCAGCTGCAAATGTGACACCGAGCTGGCTGATAGACTGCATGGGGACCTACTTACTACTGTAGCTGGGATCTGCCTTCCTGCTTTCTTGTAGCTCCCATACTCAGTGGTATACCGTAAGAGACAAATGCATTCTTTCAATGGGAGCTGAACAGAAAAAGTGTGGTATTGAAGATAGCTCCCACAGGAAAGCAGCTGCAAATGTGACACCGTGCTGGCTGATAGACTGCATGGGGACCTACTTCCTACTGTAGCTGGGGTCTGCCTTCCTGCTTTCTTGTAGCTCCCATACTCAGCGGTATACCTTAACTGACAAATGTATTCTTTCAATGGGAGTTGAGGAGAAAAACTGTGGTATTGAAGATAGCTCGCACAGGAAAGCAGCTGCAAATGTGACACCGTGCTGGCTGCTAGACTGCATGGGGACCTACTTACTACTGTAGCTGGGATCTATCTTCCTGCTTTCTTGTAGCTCCCATACTCAGTTGTATACCTTAAGAGACAAAATGTAGTTTTTTCAATGGGAGCTGAACAGAAAAAGTGTGGTATTGAAGATAGCTCCCACAGGAAAGCAGCTGCAAATGTGACACCGTGCTGGCTGATAGACTGCATGGGGACCTACTTACTACTGTAGCTGGGGTCTGGCTTCCTGCTTTCTTGTAGCTCCCGTACTCAGTGGTATACCTTAAGAGACAAGTGTATTCTTTCAATGGGAGCTGAACAGAAAAAGTGTGGTATTGAAGATAGCTCCCACAGGAAAGTAGCTGCAAATGTGACACCGTGCTGGCTGCTAGACTGCATGGGGACCTACTTACTACTGTAGCTGGGGTCTGCCTTCCTGCTTTCTTGTAGCTCTTGTACTCAGTGGTATACCTTAAGAGAGAAGTGTATTCTTTCAATGGGAGCTGAACAGAAAAAGTGTGGTATTGAAGATAGCTCCCACAGGAAAGCAGCTGCAAATGTGGCACCTTGCTGGCTGCTAGACTGCATGGGGACCTACTTACTACTGTAGCTGGGATCTGCCTTCCTGCTTTCTTGTAGCTCCCATACTCAGTGGTATACCGTAAGAGACAAATGTATTCTTTCAATGGGAGCTGAACAGAAAAAGTGTGGTATTGAAGATAGCTCCCACAGGAAAGCAGCTGCAAATGTGACACCGTGCTGGCTGATAGACTGCATGGGGACCTACTTACTACTGTAGCTGGGGTCTGCCTTCCTGCTTTCTTGTAGCTCCCATACTCAGCGGTATACCTTAACTGACAAATGTATTCTTTCAATGGGAGCTGAGGAGAAAAAGTGTGGTATTGAAGATAGCTCCCACAGGAAAGCAGCTGCAAATGTGACACCGTGCTGGCTGCTAGACTGCATGGGGACCTACTAACTACTGTAGCTGGGGTCTTCCTTCCTGCTTTCTTGTAGCTCCCATACTCAGCGGTATACCTTAACTGACAAATGTATTCTTTCAATGGGAGTTGAGGAGAAAAAGTGTGGTATTGAAGATAGCTCCCACAGGAAAGCAGCTGCAAATGTGACACCGTGCTGGCTGCTAGACTGCATGGGGACCTACTTACTACTGTAGCTGGGGTCTGCCTTCCTGCTTTCTTGTAGCTCCCGTACTCAGTGGTATACCTTAAGAGACAAGTGTATTCTTTCAATGGGAGCTGAACAGAAAAAGTGTGGTATTGAAGATAGCTCCCACAGGAAAGCAGCTGCAAATGTGACACCGTGCTGGCTGATAGACTGCATGGGGACCTACTTACTACTGTAGCTGGGATGTATCTTCTTGCTTTCTTGTAGCTCCCATACTCAGTTGTATACCTTAAGAGACAAAATGTAGTTTTTTCAATGGGAGCTGAACAGAAAAAGTGTGGTATTGAAGATAGCTCCCACAGGAAAGCAGCTGCAAATGTGACACCGTGCTGGCTGATAGACTGCATGGGGACCTACTTACTACTGTAGCTGGGGTCTGCCTTCCTGCTTTCTTGTAGCTCCCATACTCAGCGGTATACCTTAACTGACAAAATGTAGTTTTTTCAATGGGAGCTGAACAGAAAAAGTGTGGTATTGCAGATAGCTCCCACAGGAAAGCAGCTGCAAATGTGACACCGTGCTGGCTGCTAGACTGCATGGGGACCTACTTACTACTGTAGCTGGGGTCTGCCTTCCTGCTTTCTTGTAGCTCCCATACTCAGTGGTATACCTTAAGAGACAAAGGTATTCTTTGAATGGGAGCTGAACAGAAAAAGTGTGGTATTGAAGATAGCTCCCACAGGAAAGCAGCTGCAAATGTGACACCGTGCTGGCTGCTAGACTGCATGGGGACCTACTTACTACTGTAGCTGGGATCTATCTTCCTGCTTTCTTGTAGCTCCCATACTCAGTGGTATACCTTAATTGACAAATATATTCTTTCAATGGGAGCTGAACAGAAAAAGTGTGGTATTGAAGATAGCTCCCACAGGAAAGCAGCTGCAAATGTGACACCGTGCTGGCTGCTAGACTGCATGGGGACCTACTTACTACTGTAGCTGGGGTCTGCCTTCCTGCTTTCTTGTAGCTCCCATACTCAGCGGTATACCTTAACTGACAAATGTATTCTTTCAATGGGAGCTAAACTGAAAAAGTGTGGTATTGAAGATAGCTCCCACAGGAAAGCAGCTGCAAATGTGACACCGTGCTGGCTGCTAGACTGCATGGGGACCTACTTACTACTGGTAGCTGGGATCTATCTTCCTGCTTTCTTGTACCTCCCATTCTCAGTGGCATAACTTAACAGACAAAATGTATATTTTTCAATGGGAGCTGAGGAGAAAAAGTGTGGTATTGAAGATAGCTCCCACAGGAAAGGAGCTGCAAATGTCACACCGTGCTGGCTGATAGACTGCATGGGGACCTACTTACTACTGTAGCTGGGGTCTGCCTTCCTGCTTTCTTGTAGCTCCCATACTCAGTGGTATACCTTAACTGACAAATGTATTCTTTCAAAGAGAGGTGAACAGAAAAAGTGTGGTATTGAAGATAGCTCCCACAGGAGAGCAGCTGCAAATGTGACACTGTGCTGGCTGATAGACTGCATGGGGACCTACTTACTACTGTAGCTGGGGTCTGCCTTCCTGCTTTCTTGTAGCTCCCATACTCAGCGGTATACCTTAACTTAGAAAAGAATTCTTTCAATGGGAGCTGAACAGAAAAAGTGTGGTATTGAAGATAGCTCCCACAGGAAAGCAGCTGAAAATGTGACACCGTGCTGGCTGATAGACTGCATGGGGACCTACTTACTACAGTAGCTGGGGTCTGACTTCCTTCTTTCTTGTAGCTCCCATACTCAGTGGTATACCTTAACTGACAAATGTATTCTTTCAATGGGAGCTGAGAAGAAAAACTCTGGTATTGAAGATAGCTCCCACAAGAAAGCAGCTGCAAATGTGGCACCGTGCTGGCTGCTAGACTGCATGGGGACCTACTTACTACTGTAGCTGGGATCTATCTTCCTGCTTTCTTGTAGCTCTCATACTCAGCGGTATACCTTAACTGACAAATGTATTCTTTCAATGAGAGGTGAGGAGAAAAAGTGTGGTATTGAAGATAGCTCCCACAGGAAAGCAGCTGCAAATGTGACACCGTGCTGGCTGATAGACTGCATGGGGACCTACTTACTACTGTAGATGGGATCTATCTTCCTGCTTTCTTGTAGCTCTCATACTCAGCGGTATACCTTAAATGACAAAATGTAGTTTTTTCAATGGGAGCTGAGAAGAAAAAGTGTGGTATTGAAGATAGCTCCCACAGGAAAGCAGCTGCAAATGTGACACCGTGCTGGCTGCTAGACTGCATGGGGACCTACTTACTACTGTAGCTGGATCTATCTTCCTGCTTTCTTGTAGCTCCCATACTGAGTTGTATACCTTAAGAGACAAAATGTAGTTTTTTCAATGGGAGCTGAACAGAAAAAGTGTGGTATTGAAGATAGCTCCCACAGGAAAGCAGCTGCAAATGTCACACCGTGCTGGCTGCTAGACTGCATGGGGACCTACTAACTACTCTAGATGGGGTCTTCCTTCCTGCTTTCTTGTAGCTCCCATACTCAGTTGTATACCTTAAGAGACAAAATGTAGTTTTTTCAATGGGAGCTGAACAGAAAAAGTGTGGTATTGAAGATAGCTCCCACAGGAAAGCAGCTGCAAATGTGACACCCTGCTGGCTGATAGACTGCATGGGGACCTACTGACTACTGTAGCTGGGATCTATCTTCCTGCTTTCTTGTAGCTCCCATACTCAGTGGTATACCTTAATTGACAAATATATTCTTTCAATGGGAGCTGAACAGAAAAAGTGTGGTATTGAAGATAGCTCCCACAGGAAAGCAGCTGCAAATGTGACACCGTGCTGGCTGATAGACTGCATGGGGACCTACTTACTACTGGTAGCTGGGATCTATCTTCCTGCTTTCTTGTAGCTCCCATTCTCAGTGGCATAACTTAACAGACAAAATGTATTTTTTTCAATGGGAGCTGAGGAGAAAAAGTGTGGTATTGAAGATAGCTCCCACAGGAAAGGAGCTGCAAATGTGACACCGTGCTGGCTGCTAGACTGCATGGGGACCTACTTACTACTGTAGCTGGGGTCTGCCTTCCTGCTTTCTTGTAGCTCCCATACTCAGCGGTATACCTTAACTGACAAAATGTAGTTTTTTCAATGGGAGCTGAGGAGAAAAACTGTGGTATTGAAGATAGCTCCCACAGGAAAGCAGCTGCAAATGTGACACCGTGCTGGCTGCTAGACTGCATGGGGACCTACTTACTACTGTACCTGGGGTCTGCCTTCCTGCTTTCTTGTAGCTCCCATACTCAGTGGTATACCTTAACTGACAAATGTATTCTTTCAAAGAGAGCTGAACAGAAAAAGTGTGGTATTGAAGATAGCTCCCACAGGAAAGCAGCTGCAAATGTGACACTGTGCTGGCTGATAGACTGCATGGGGACCTACTTACTACTGTAGCTGGGGTCTGCCTTCCTGCTTTCTTGTAGCTCCCATACTCAGCGGTATACCTTAACTTAGAAAAGAATTCTTTCAATGGGAGCTGAACAGAAAAAGTGTGGTATTGAAGATAGCTCCCACAGGAAAGCAGCTGAAAATGTGACACCGTGCTGGCTGATAGACTGCATGGGGACCTACTTACTACAGTAGCTGGGGTCTGACTTCCTGCTTTCTTGTAGCTCCCATACTCAGTGGTATACCTTAACTGACAAATGTATTCTTTCAATGGGAGCTGAGAAGAAAAACTCTGGTATTGAAGATAGCTCCCACAAGAAAGCAGCTGCAAATGTGACACTGTGCTGGCTGCTAGACTGCATGGGGACCTACTTATTACTGTAGCTGGGATCTATCTTCCTGCTTTCTTGTAGCTCCCATACTCAGTTGTATACCTTAAGAGACAAAATTTAGTTTTTTCAATGGGAGCTGAACAGAAAAAGTGTGTTATTGAAGATAGCTCCCACAGGAAAGCAGCTGCAAATGTGACACCGTGCTGGCTGATAGACTGCATGGGGACCTACTGACTACTGTAGCTGGGATCTATTTTCCTGCTTTCTTGTAGCTCCCATACTCAGTGGTATACATTAATTGAGAAATATATTCTTTCAATGGGAGCTGAGGAGGAAAACTGTGGTATTGAAGATAGCTCCCACAGGAAAGCAGCTGCAAATGTGACACCGTGCTGGCTGATAGACTGCATGGGGACCTACTTACTACAGTCGCTGGGGTCTGACTTCCTTCTTTCTTGTAGCTCCCATACTCAGTGGTATACCTTAACTGACAAATGTATTCTTTCAATGGGAGCTGAGAAGAAAAACTCTGGTATTGAAGATAGCTCCCACAGGAAAGCAGCTGCAAATGTGACACCGTGCTGGCTGATAGACTGCATGGGGACCTACTTACTACTGCAGATGGGATCTATCTTCCTGCTTTCTTGTAGCTCTCATACTCAGCGGTATACCTTAAATGACAAAATGTAGTTTTTTCAATGGGAGCTGAGAAGAAAAAGTGTGGTATTGAAGATAGCTCCCACAGGAAAGCAGCTGCAAATGTGACACCGTGCTGGCTGCTAGACTGCATGGGGACCTACTTACTACTGTAGCTGGATCTATCTTCCTGCTTTCTTGTAGCTCCCATACTGAGTTGTATACCTTAAGAGACAAAATGTAGTTTTTTCAATGGGAGCTGAACAGAAAAAGTGTGGTATTGAAGATAGCTCCCACAGGAAAGCAGCTGCAAATGTCACACCGTGCTGGCTGCTAGACTGCATGGGGACCTACTAACTACTCTAGCTGGGGTCTTCCTTCCTGCTTTCTTGTAGCTCCCATACTCAGTGGTATACCTTAACTGACAAATGTATTCTTTCAATGGGAGTTGAGGAGAAAAACTGTGGTATTGAAGATAGCTCCCACAGGAAAGCAGCTGCAAATGTGAGACCGTGCTGGCTGATAGACTGCATGGGGACCTACTTATTACTGTAGCTGGGATCTATCTTCCTGCTTTCTTGTAGCTCCCATACTCAGCGGTATACCTTAACTGACAAATGTATTCTTTCAATGGGAGCTGAACTGAAAAAGTGTGGTATTGAAGATAGCTCCCACAGGAAAGCAGCTGCAAATGTGACACCCTGCTGGCTGATAGACTGCATGGGGACCTACTTACTACTGTAGCTGGGATCTATCTTCCTGGTTTCTTGTAGCTCTCATACTCAGCGGTATACCTTAACTGACAAAATGTAGTTTTTTCAATGGGAGCTGAACAGAAAAAGTGTGTTATTGAAGATAGCTCCCACAGGAAAGCAGCTGCAAATGTGACACCCTGCTGGCTGATAGACTGCATGGGGACCTACTGACTACTGTAGCTGGGATCTATCTTCCTGCTTTCTTGTAGCTCCCATACTCAGTGGTATACCTTAATTGACAAATATATTCTTTCAATGGGAGCTGAACAGAAAAAGTGTGGTATTGAAGATAGCTCCCACAGGAAAGCAGCTGCAAATGTGACACCGTGCTGGCTGATAGACTGCATGGGGACCTATTTACTACTGGTAGCTGGGATCTATCTTCCTGCTTTCTTGTAGCTCCCATTCTCAGTGGCATAACTTAACAGACAAAATGTATTTTTTTCAATGGGAGCTGAGGAGAAAAAGTGTGGTATTGAAGATAGCTCCCACAGGAAAGGAGCTGCAAATGTGACACCGTGCTGGCTGATAGACTGCATGGGGACCTACTTACTACTGTAGCTGGGGTCTGCCTTCCTGCTTTCTTGTAGCTCCCATACTCAGCGGTATACCTTAACTGACAAAATGTAGTTTTTTCAATGGGAGCTGAGGAGAAAAACTGTGGTATTGAAGATAGCTCCCACAGGAAAGCAGCTGCAAATGTGACACCGTGCTGGCTGCTAGACTGCATGGGGACCTACTTACTACAGTAGCTGGGGTCTGACTTCCTGCTTTCTTGTAGCTCCCATACTCAGTGGTATACCTTAACTGACAAATGTATTCTTTCAATGGGAGCTGAGAAGAAAAACTCTGGTATTGAAGATAGCTCCCACAAGAAAGCAGCTGCAAATGTGACACTGTGCTGGCTGCTAGACTGCATGGGGACCTACTTATTACTGTAGCTGGGATCTATCTTCCTGCTTTCTTGTAGCTCCCATACTCAGTTGTATACCTTAAGAGACAAAATTTAGTTTTTTCAATGGGAGCTGAACAGAAAAAGTGTGTTATTGAAGATAGCTCCCACAGGAAAGCAGCTGCAAATGTGACACCGTGCTGGCTGCTAGACTGCATGGGGACCTACTGACTACTGTAGCTGGGATCTATCTTCCTGCTTTCTTGTAGCTCCCATACTCAGTGGTATACATTAATTGACAAATATATTCTTTCAATGGGAGCTGAGGAGGAAAACTGTGGTATTGAAGATAGCTCCCACAGGAAAGCAGCTGCAAATGTGACACTGTGCTGGCTGATAGACTGCATGGGGACCTACTTACTACTGTAGCTGGGGTCTGCCTTCCTGCTTTCTTGTAGCTCCCATACTCAGCGGTATACCTTAACTTAGAAAAGAATTCTTTCAATGGGAGCTGAACAGAAAAAGTGTGGTATTGAAGATAGCTCCCACAGGAAAGCAGCTGAAAATGTGACACCGTGCTGGCTGATAGACTGCATGGGGACCTACTTACTACAGTAGCTGGGGTCTGACTTCCTGCTTTCTTGTAGCTCCCATACTCAGTGGTATACCTTAACTGACAAATGTATTCTTTCAATGGGAGCTGAGAAGAAAAACTCTGGTATTGAAGATAGCTCCCACAAGAAAGCAGCTGCAAATGTGACACTGTGCTGGCTGCTAGACTGCATGGGGACCTACTTATTACTGTAGCTGGGATCTATCTTCCTGCTTTCTTGTAGCTCCCATACTCAGTTGTATACCTTAAGAGACAAAATTTAGTTTTTTCAATGGGAGCTGAACAGAAAAAGTGTGTTATTGAAGATAGCTCCCACAGGAAAGCAGCTGCAAATGTGACACCGTGCTGGCTGATAGACTGCATGGGGACCTACTGACTACTGTAGCTGGGATCTATTTTCCTGCTTTCTTGTAGCTCCCATACTCAGTGGTATACATTAATTGAGAAATATATTCTTTCAATGGGAGCTGAGGAGGAAAACTGTGGTATTGAAGATAGCTCCCACAGGAAAGCAGCTGCAAATGTGACACCGTGCTGGCTGATAGACTGCATGGGGACCTACTTACTACAGTCGCTGGGGTCTGACTTCCTTCTTTCTTGTAGCTCCCATACTCAGTGGTATACCTTAACTGACAAATGTATTCTTTCAATGGGAGCTGAGAAGAAAAACTCTGGTATTGAAGATAGCTCCCACAGGAAAGCAGCTGCAAATGTGACACCGTGCTGGCTGATAGACTGCATGGGGACCTACTTACTACTGTAGATGGGATCTATCTTCCTGCTTTCTTGTAGCTCTCATACTCAGCGGTATACCTTAAATGACAAAATGTAGTTTTTTCAATGGGAGCTGAGAAGAAAAAGTGTGGTATTGAAGATAGCTCCCACAGGAAAGCAGCTGCAAATGTGACACCGTGCTGGCTGCTAGACTGCATGGGGACCTACTTACTACTGTAGCTGGATCTATCTTCCTGCTTTCTTGTAGCTCCCATACTGAGTTGTATACCTTAAGAGACAAAATGTAGTTTTTTCAATGGGAGCTGAACAGAAAAAGTGTGGTATTGAAGATAGCTCCCACAGGAAAGCAGCTGCAAATGTCACACCGTGCTGGCTGCTAGACTGCATGGGGACCTACTAACTACTCTAGCTGGGGTCTTCCTTCCTGCTTTCTTGTAGCTCCCATACTCAGTGGTATACCTTAACTGACAAATGTATTCTTTCAATGGGAGTTGAGGAGAAAAACTGTGGTATTGAAGATAGCTCCCACAGGAAAGCAGCTGCAAATGTGAGACCGTGCTGGCTGATAGACTGCATGGGGACCTACTTATTACTGTAGCTGGGATCTATCTTCCTGCTTTCTTGTAGCTCCCATACTCAGCGGTATACCTTAACTGACAAATGTATTCTTTCAATGGGAGCTGAACTGAAAAAGTGTGGTATTGAAGATAGCTCCCACAGGAAAGCAGCTGCAAATGTGACACCCTGCTGGCTGATAGACTGCATGGGGACCTACTTACTACTGTAGCTGGGATCTATCTTCCTGGTTTCTTGTAGCTCTCATACTCAGCGGTATACCTTAACTGACAAAATGTAGTTTTTTCAATGGGAGCTGAACAGAAAAAGTGTGTTATTGAAGATAGCTCCCACAGGAAAGCAGCTGCAAATGTGACACCCTGCTGGCTGATAGACTGCATGGGGACCTACTGACTACTGTAGCTGGGATCTATCTTCCTGCTTTCTTGTAGCTCCCATACTCAGTGGTATACCTTAATTGACAAATATATTCTTTCAATGGGAGCTGAACAGAAAAAGTGTGGTATTGAAGATAGCTCCCACAGGAAAGCAGCTGCAAATGTGACACCGTGCTGGCTGATAGACTGCATGGGGACCTATTTACTACTGGTAGCTGGGATCTATCTTCCTGCTTTCTTGTAGCTCCCATTCTCAGTGGCATAACTTAACAGACAAAATGTATTTTTTTCAATGGGAGCTGAGGAGAAAAAGTGTGGTATTGAAGATAGCTCCCACAGGAAAGGAGCTGCAAATGTGACACCGTGCTGGCTGATAGACTGCATGGGGACCTACTTACTACTGTAGCTGGGGTCTGCCTTCCTGCTTTCTTGTAGCTCCCATACTCAGCGGTATACCTTAACTGACAAAATGTAGTTTTTTCAATGGGAGCTGAGGAGAAAAACTGTGGTATTGAAGATAGCTCCCACAGGAAAGCAGCTGCAAATGTGACACCGTGCTGGCTGCTAGACTGCATGGGGACCTACTTACTACAGTAGCTGGGGTCTGACTTCCTGCTTTCTTGTAGCTCCCATACTCAGTGGTATACCTTAACTGACAAATGTATTCTTTCAATGGGAGCTGAGAAGAAAAACTCTGGTATTGAAGATAGCTCCCACAAGAAAGCAGCTGCAAATGTGACACTGTGCTGGCTGCTAGACTGCATGGGGACCTACTTATTACTGTAGCTGGGATCTATCTTCCTGCTTTCTTGTAGCTCCCATACTCAGTTGTATACCTTAAGAGACAAAATTTAGTTTTTTCAATGGGAGCTGAACAGAAAAAGTGTGTTATTGAAGATAGCTCCCACAGGAAAGCAGCTGCAAATGTGACACCGTGCTGGCTGCTAGACTGCATGGGGACCTACTGACTACTGTAGCTGGGATCTATCTTCCTGCTTTCTTGTAGCTCCCATACTCAGTGGTATACATTAATTGACAAATATATTCTTTCAATGGGAGCTGAGGAGGAAAACTGTGGTATTGAAGATAGCTCCCACAGGAAAGCAGCTGCAAATGTGACACCGTGCTGGCTGATAGACTGCATGGGGACCTACTTACTACTGTAGCTGGGGTCTGCCTTCCTGCTTTCTTGTAGCTCCCATACTCAGTGGTATACCTTAAGAGACAAATGTATTCTTTAAATAGGAACTGAGGAGAAAAAGTGTGGTATTGAAGATAGCTCCCACAGGAAAGCAGCTGCAAATGTGACACCGTGCTGGCTGATAGACTGCATGGGGACCTACTTACTACTGTAGCTGGGGTCTGCCTTCCTGCTTTCTTGTAGCTCCCATACTCAGCGGTATACCTTAACTGACAAAATGTAGTTTTTTCAATGGGAGCTGAGGAGAAAAACTGTGGTATTGAAGATAGCTCCCACAGGAAAGCAGCTGCAAATGTGACACCGTGCTGGCTGCTAGACTGCATGGGGACCTACTTACTACAGTAGCTCGGATCTATCTTCCTGCTTTCTTGTAGCTCTCATACTCAGCGGTATACCTTAACTGACAAAATGTAGTTTTTTCAATGGGAGCTGAACAGAAAAAGTGTGTTATTGAAGATAGCTCCCACAGGAAAGCATCTGCAAATGTGACACCGTGCTGGCTGATAGACTGCATGGGGACCTACTTACTACAGTAGCTGGGGTCTGACTTCCTTCTTTCTTGTAGCTCCCATACTCAGTGGTATACCTTAACTGACAAATGTATTCTTTCAATGGGAGCTGAGAAGAAAAACTCTGGTATTGAAGATAGCTCCCACAAGAAAGCAGCTGCAAATGTGACACTGTGCTGGCTGCTAGACTGCATGGGGACCTACTTATTACTGTAGCTGGGATCTATCTTAGTGCTTTCTTGTAGCTCCCATACTCAGTTGTATACCTTAAGAGACAAAATTTAGTTTTTTCAATGGGAGCTGAACAGAAAAAGTGTGTTATTGAAGATAGCTCCCACAGGAAAGGAGCTGCAAATGTGACACCGTGCTGGCTGATAGACTGCATGGGGACCTACTGACTACTGTATCTGGGGTCTGCCTTCCTGCTTTCTTGTAGCTCCCATACTCAGCGGTATACCTTAACTTAGAAAAGAATTCTTTCAATGGGAGCTGAACAGAAAAATTGTGGTATTGAAGATAGCTCCCACAGGAAAGCAGCTGAAAATGTGACACCGTGCTGGCTGATAGACTGCATGGGGACCTACTTACTACAGTAGCTGGGGTCTGACTTCCTGCTTTCTTGTAGCTCCCATACTCAGTGGTATACCTTAACTGACAAATGTATTCTTTCAATGGGAGCTGAGAAGAAAAACTCTGGTATTGAAGATAGCTCCCACAAGAAAGCAGCTGCAAATGTGACACTGTGCTGGCTGCTAGACTGCATGGGGACCTACTTATTACTGTAGCTGGGATCTATCTTCCTGCTTTCTTGTAGCTCCCATACTCAGTTGTATACCTTAACTGACAAAATTTAGTTTTTTCAATGGGAGCTGAACAGAAAAAGTGTGTTATTGAAGATAGCTCCCACAGGAAAGCAGCTGCAAATGTGACACCGTGCTGGCTGCTAGACTGCATGGGGACCTACTGACTACTGTAGCTGGGATCTATTTTCCTGCTTTCTTGTAGCTCCCATACTCAGTGGTATACATTAATTGACAAATATATTCTTTCAATGGGAGCTGAGGAGGAAAACTGTGGTATTGAAGATAGCTCCCACAGGAAAGCAGCTGCAAATGTGACACCGTGCTGGCTGATAGACTGCATGGGGACCTACTTACTACTGTAGCTGGGGTCTGCCTTCCTGCTTTCTTGTAGCTCCCATACTCAGCGGTATACCTTAACTGACAAAATGTAGTTTTTTCAATGGGAGCTGAGGAGAAAAACTGTGGTATTGAAGATAGCTCCCACAGGAAAGCAGCTGCAAATGTGACACTGTGCTGGCTGATAGACTGCATGGGGACCTACTTACTACTGTAGCTGGGGTCTGCCTTCCTGCTTTCTTGTAGCTCCCATACTCAGCGGTATACCTTAACTTAGAAAAGAATTCTTTCAATGGGAGCTGAACAGAAAAATTGTGGTATTGAAGATAGCTCCCACAGGAAAGCAGCTGAAAATGTGACACCGTGCTGGCTGATAGACTGCATGGGGACCTACTTACTACAGTAGCTGGGGTCTGACTTCCTGCTTTCTTGTAGCTCCCATACTCAGTGGTATACCTTAACTGACAAATGTATTCTTTCAATGGGAGCTGAGAAGAAAAACTCTGGTATTGAAGATAGCTCCCACAAGAAAGCAGCTGCAAATGTGACACTGTGCTGGCTGCTAGACTGCATGGGGACCTACTTATTACTGTAGCTGGGATCTATCTTCCTGCTTTCTTGTAGCTCCCATACTCAGTTGTATACCTTAAGAGACAAAATTTAGTTTTTTCAATGGGAGCTGAACAGAAAAAGTGTGTTATTGAAGATAGCTCCCACAGGAAAGCAGCTGCAAATGTGACACCGTGCTGGCTGCTAGACTGCATGGGGACCTACTGACTACTGTAGCTGGGATCTATCTTCCTGCTTTCTTGTAGCTCCCATACTCAGTGGTATACATTAATTGACAAATATATTCTTTCAATGGGAGCTGAGGAGGAAAACTGTGGTATTGAAGATAGCTCCCACAGGAAAGCAGCTGCAAATGTGACACCGTGCTGGCTGATAGACTGCATGGGGACCTACTTACTACTGTAGCTGGGGTCTGCCTTCCTGCTTTCTTGTAGCTCCCATACTCAGTGGTATACCTTAAGAGACAAATGTATTCTTTAAATAGGAACTGAGGAGAAAAAGTGTGGTATTGAAGATAGCTCCCACAGGAAAGCAGCTGCAAATGTGACACCGTGCTGGCTGATAGACTGCATGGGGACCTACTTACTACTGTAGCTGGGGTCTGCCTTCCTGCTTTCTTGTAGCTCCCATACTCAGCGGTATACCTTAACTGACAAAATGTAGTTTTTTCAATGGGAGCTGAGGAGAAAAACTGTGGTATTGAAGATAGCTCCCACAGGAAAGCAGCTGCAAATGTGACACCGTGCTGGCTGATAGACTGCATGGGGACCTACTTACTACAGTAGCTGGGGTCTGACTTCCTTCTTTCTTGTAGCTCCCATACTCAGTGGTATACCTTAACTGACAAATGTATTCTTTCAATGGGAGCTGAGAAGAAAAACTCTGGTATTGAAGATAGCTCCCACAAGAAAGCAGCTGCAAATGTGACACTGTGCTGGCTGCTAGACTGCATGGGGACCTACTTATTACTGTAGCTGGGATCTATCTTAGTGCTTTCTTGTAGCTCCCATACTCAGTTGTATACCTTAAGAGACAAAATTTAGTTTTTTCAATGGGAGCTGAACAGAAAAAGTGTGTTATTGAAGATAGCTCCCACAGGAAAGGAGCTGCAAATGTGACACCGTGCTGGCTGATAGACTGCATGGGGACCTACTGACTACTGTATCTGGGGTCTGCCTTCCTGCTTTCTTGTAGCTCCCATACTCAGCGGTATACCTTAACTTAGAAAAGAATTCTTTCAATGGGAGCTGAACAGAAAAATTGTGGTATTGAAGATAGCTCCCACAGGAAAGCAGCTGAAAATGTGACACCGTGCTGGCTGATAGACTGCATGGGGACCTACTTACTACAGTAGCTGGGGTCTGACTTCCTGCTTTCTTGTAGCTCCCATACTCAGTGGTATACCTTAACTGACAAATGTATTCTTTCAATGGGAGCTGAGAAGAAAAACTCTGGTATTGAAGATAGCTCCCACAAGAAAGCAGCTGCAAATGTGACACTGTGCTGGCTGCTAGACTGCATGGGGACCTACTTATTACTGTAGCTGGGATCTATCTTCCTGCTTTCTTGTAGCTCCCATACTCAGTTGTATACCTTAACTGACAAAATTTAGTTTTTTCAATGGGAGCTGAACAGAAAAAGTGTGTTATTGAAGATAGCTCCCACAGGAAAGCAGCTGCAAATGTGACACCGTGCTGGCTGCTAGACTGCATGGGGACCTACTGACTACTGTAGCTGGGATCTATTTTCCTGCTTTCTTGTAGCTCCCATACTCAGTGGTATACATTAATTGACAAATATATTCTTTCAATGGGAGCTGAGGAGGAAAACTGTGGTATTGAAGATAGCTCCCACAGGAAAGCAGCTGCAAATGTGACACCGTGCTGGCTGATAGACTGCATGGGGACCTACTTACTACTGTAGCTGGGGTCTGCCTTCCTGCTTTCTTGTAGCTCCCATACTCAGCGGTATACCTTAACTGACAAAATGTAGTTTTTTCAATGGGAGCTGAGGAGAAAAACTGTGGTATTGAAGATAGCTCCCACAGGAAAGCAGCTGCAAATGTGACACTGTGCTGGCTGATAGACTGCATGGGGACCTACTTACTACTGTAGCTGGGGTCTGCCTTCCTGCTTTCTTGTAGCTCCCATACTCAGCGGTATACCTTAACTTAGAAAAGAATTCTTTCAATGGGAGCTGAACAGAAAAATTGTGGTATTGAAGATAGCTCCCACAGGAAAGCAGCTGAAAATGTGACACCGTGCTGGCTGATAGACTGCATGGGGACCTACTTACTACAGTAGCTGGGGTCTGACTTCCTGCTTTCTTGTAGCTCCCATACTCAGTGGTATACCTTAACTGACAAATGTATTCTTTCAATGGGAGCTGAGAAGAAAAACTCTGGTATTGAAGATAGCTCCCACAAGAAAGCAGCTGCAAATGTGACACTGTGCTGGCTGCTAGACTGCATGGGGACCTACTTATTACTGTAGCTGGGATCTATCTTCCTGCTTTCTTGTAGCTCCCATACTCAGTTGTATACCTTAACTGACAAAATTTAGTTTTTTCAATGGGAGCTGAACAGAAAAAGTGTGTTATTGAAGATAGCTCCCACAGGAAAGCAGCTGCAAATGTGACACCGTGCTGGCTGATAGACTGCATGGGGACCTACTTAATACTGTAGCTGGGGTCTGCCTTCCTGCTTTCTTGTAGCTCCCATACTCAGCGGTATACCTTAACTGACAAATGTATTCTTTCAATGGGAGCTGAACGGAAAAAGTGTGGTATTGAAGATAGCTCCCACAGGAAAGCAGCTGCAAATGTGACACCGTGCTGGCTGATAGACTGCATGGGGACCTACTTACTACTGTAGCTGGGATCTATCTTCCTGCTTTCTTGTAGCTCCCATTCTCAGTGGCATAACTTAACAGACAAAATGTATTTTTTTCAATGGGAGCTGAGGAGAAAAAGTGTGGTATTGAAGATAGCTCCCACAGGAAAGGAGCTGCAAATGTGACACCCTGCTGGCTGATAGACTGCATGGGGACCTACTTAATACTGTAGCTGGGGTCTGCCTTCCTGCTTTCTTGTAGCTCCCATACTCAGCGGTATACCTTAACTGACAAATGTATTCTTTCAATGAGAGATGAGGAGGAAAAGTGTGGTATTGAAGATAGCTCCCACAGGAAAGCAGCTGCAAATGTGACACCGTGCTGGCTGATAGACTGCATGGACACCTACTTACTACTGTAGATGGGATCTATCTTCCTGCTTTCTTGTAGCTCTCATACTCAGCGGTATACCTTAACTGACAAAATGTAGTTTTTTCAATGGGAGCTGAGAAGAAAAAGTGTGGTATTGAAGATAGCTCCCACAGGAAAGCAGCTGCAAATGTGACACCGTGCTGGCTGATAGACTGCATGGGGACCTACTTACTACTGTAGCTGGATCTATCTTCCTGCTTTCTTGTAGCTCCCATACTGAGTTGTATACCTTAAGAGACAAAATGTAGTTTTTTCAATGGGAGCTGAACAGAAAAAGTGTGGTATTGAAGATAGCTCCCACAGGAAAGCAGCTGCAAATGTGACACCGTGCTGGCTGCTAGACTGCATGGGGACCTACTAACTACTGTAGCTGGGGTCTTCCTTCCTGCTTTCTTGTAGCTCCCATACTCAGTGGTATACCTTAACTGACAAATGTATTCTTTCAATGGGAGTTGAGGAGAAAAACTGTGGTATTGAAGATAGCTCCCACAGGAAAGCAGCTGCAAATGTGAGACCGTGCTGGCTGCTAGACTGCATGGGGACCTACTTATTACTGTAGCTGGGATCTATCTTCCTGCTTTCTTGTAGCTCCCATACTTAGCGGTATACCTTAACTGACAAATGTATTCTTTCAATGGGAGCTGAACTGAAAAAGTGTGGTATTGAAGATAGCTCCCACAGGAAAGCAGCTGCAAATGTGACACCGTGCTGGCTGATAGACTGCATGGGGACCTACTTACTACTGTAGCTGGGATCTATCTTCCTGCTTTCTTGTAGCTCCCATACTCAGTTGTATACCTTAAGAGACAAAATGTAGTTTTTTCAATGGGAGCTGAACAGAAAAAATGTGGTATTGAAGATAGCTCCCACAGGAAAGCAGCTGCAAATGTGACACCGTGCTGACTGGTAGACTGCATGGGGACCTACTTACTACTGTAGCTGGGATCTATCTTCCTGCTTTCTTGTAGCTCTCATACTCAGCGGTATACCTTAACTGACAAAATGTAGTTTTTTCAATGGGAGCTGAACAGAAAAAGTGTGTTATTGAAGATAGCTCCCACAGGAAAGCAGCTGCAAATGTGACACCCTGCTGGCTGATAGACTGCATGGGGACCTACTGACTACTGTAGCTGGGATCTATATTCCTGCTGTCTTGTAGCTCCCATACTCAGTGGTATACCTTAATTGACAAATATATTCTTTCAATGGGAGCTGAACAGAAAAAGTGTGGTATTGAAGATAGCTCCCACAGGAAAGCAGCTGAAAATGTGACACCGTGCTGGCTGCTAGACTGCATGGGGACCTACTTACTACAGTAGCTGGGGTCTGACTTCCTTCTTTCTTGTAGCTCCCATACTCAGTGGTATACCTTAACTGACAAATGTATTCTTTCAATGGGAGCTGAGAAGAAAAACTCTGGTATTGAAGATAGCTCCCACAAGAAAGCAGCTGCAAATGTGACACCGTGCTGGCTGCTAGACTGCATGGGGACCTACTTACTAATGTAGCTGGGATCTATCTTCCTGCTTTCTTGTAGCTCCCATACTCAGTTGTATACCTTAAGAGACAAAATTTAGTTTTTTCAATGGGAGCTGAACAGAAAAAGTGTGTTATTGAAGATAGCTCCCACAGGAAAGCAGCTGCAAATGTGACACCGTGCTGGCTGCTAGACTGCATGGGGACCTACTTACTACTGTAGCTGGATCTATCTTCCTGCTTTCTTGTAGCTCCCATACTGAGTTGTATACCTTAAGAGACAAAATGTAGTTTTTTCAATGGGAGCTGAACAGAAAAAGTGTGGTATTGAAGATAGCTCCCACAGGAAAGCAGCTGCAAATGTGACACCGTGCTGGCTGCTAGACTGCATGGGGACCTACTTACTACTGTAGCTGGGGTCTTCCTTCCTGCTTTCTTGTAGCTCCCATACTCAGTGGTATACCTTAACTGACAAATGTATTCTTTCAATGGGAGCTGAGAAGAAAAACTCTGGTATTGAAGATAGCTCCCACAAGAAAGCAGCTGCAAATGTGACACCGTGCTGGCTGCTAGACTGCATGGGGACCTACTTACTACTGTAGCTGGGATCTATCTTCCTGCTTTCTTGTAGCTCTCATACTCAGCGGTATACCTTAACTGACAAAATGTAGTTTTTTCAATGGGAGCTGAGAAGAAAAAGTGTGGTATTGAAGATAGCTCCCACAGGAAAGCAGCTGCAAATGTGACACCGTGCTGGCTGCTAGACTGCATGGGGACCTACTTACTACTGTAGCTGGGGTCTGCCTTACTGCTTTCTTGTAGCTCCCATACTCAGCGGTATACCTTAACTGACAAATGTATTCTTTCAATGGGAGCTGAGGAGGAAAAAGTGTGGTATTGAAGATAGCTCCCACAGGAAAGCAGCTGCAAATGTGACACCGTGCTGGCTGATAGACTGCATGGACACCTACTTACTACTGTAGATGGGATCTATCTTCCTGCTTTCTTGTAGCTCTCATACTCAGCGGTATACCTTAACTGACAAAATGTAGTTTTTTCAATGGGAGCTGAGAAGAAAAAGTGTGGTATTGAAGATAGCTCCCACAGGAAAGGAGCTGCAAATGTGACACCGTGCTGGCTGATAGACTGCATGGGGACCTACTGACTACTGTAGCTGGGATCTATCTTCCTGCTTTCTTGTAGCTCCCATACTCAGTGGTATACCTTAATTGACAAATATATTCTTTCAATGGGAGCTGAACAGAAAAAGTGTGGTATTGAAGATAGCTCCCACAGGAAAGCAGCTGCAAATGTGACACCGTGCTGGCTGATAGACTGCATGGGGACCTACTTACTACTGTAGCTGGGGTCTGTCTTCCTGCTTTCTTGTAGCTCCCATACTCAGCGGTATACCTTAACTGACAAATGTATTCTTTCAATGGGAGTTGAGGAGAAAAAGTGTGGTATTGAAGATAGCTCCCACAGGAAAGCAGCTGCAAATGTGACACCGTGCTGGCTGCTAGACTGCATGGGGACCTACTTACTACTGTAGCTGGGATCTATCTTCCTGCTTTCTTGTAGCTCTCATACTCAGCGGTATACCTTAACTGACAAAATGTAGTTTTTTCAATGGGAGCTGAGAAGAAAAAGTGTGGTATTGAAGATAGCTCCCACAGGAAAGCAGCTGCAAATGTGACACCGTGCTGGCTGCTAGACTGCATGGGGACCTACTTACTACTGTAGCTGGGGTCTGTCTTCCTGCTTTCTTGTAGCTCCCATACTCAGCGGTATACCTTAACTGACAAATGTATTCTTTCAATGGGAGCTGAACTGAAAAAGTGTGGTATTGAAGATAGCTCCCACAGGAAAGCAGCTGCAAATGTGACACCGTGCTGGCTGATAGACTGCATGGGGACCTACTTACTACTGTAGCTGGGGTCTGCCTTCCTGCTTTCTTGTAGCTCCCATACTCAGCGGTATACCTTAACTGACAAATGTATTATTTCAATGGGAGTTGAGGAGAAAAAGTGTGGTATTGAAGATAGCTCCCACAGGAAAGCAGCTGCAAATGTGACACCGTGCTGGCTGCTAGACTCCATGGGGACCTACTTACTACTGTAGCTGGGATCTATCTTCCTGCTTTCTTGTAGCTCTCATACTCAGCGGTATACCTTAACTGACAAATGTATTCTTTCAATGGGAGCTGAGAAGAAAAAGTGTGGTATTGAAGATAGCTCCCACAGGAAAGCAGCTGCAAATGTGACACCGTGCTGGCTGATAGACTGCATGGGGACCTACTTACTACTGTAGCTGGATCTATCTTCCTGCTTTCTTGTAGCTCCCATACTGAGTTGTATACCTTAAGAGACAAAATGTAGTTTTTTCAATGGGAGCTGAACAGAAAAAGTGTGGTATTGAAGATAGCTCCCACAGGAAAGCAGCTGCAAATGTGACACCGTGCTGGCTGCTAGACTGCATGGGGACCTACTAACTACTGTAGCTGGGGTCTTCCTTCCTGCTTTCTTGTAGCTCCCATACTCAGTGGTATACCTTAACTGACAAATGTATTCTTTCAATGGGAGTTGAGGAGAAAAACTGTGGTATTGAAGATAGCTCCCACAGGAAAGCAGCTGCAAATGTGAGACCGTGCTGGCTGCTAGACTGCATGGGGACCTACTTATTACTGTAGCTGGGATCTATCTTCCTGCTTTCTTGTAGCTCCCATACTTAGCGGTATACCTTAACTGACAAATGTATTCTTTCAATGGGAGCTGAACTGAAAAAGTGTGGTATTGAAGATAGCTCCCACAGGAAAGCAGCTGCAAATGTGACACCGTGCTGGCTGATAGACTGCATGGGGACCTACTTACTACTGTAGCTGGGATCTATCTTCCTGCTTTCTTGTAGCTCCCATACTCAGTTGTATACCTTAAGAGACAAAATGTAGTTTTTTCAACGGGAGCTGAACAGAAAAAATGTGGTATTGAAGATAGCTCCCACAGGAAAGCAGCTGCAAATGTGACACCGTGCTGACTGATAGACTGCATGGGGACCTACTTACTACTGTAGCTGGGATCTATCTTCCTGCTTTCTTGTAGCTCTCATACTCAGCGGTATACCTTAACTGACAAAATGTAGTTTTTTCAATGGGAGCTGAACAGAAAAAGTGTGTTATTGAAGATAGCTCCCACAGGAAAGCAGCTGCAAATGTGACACCCTGCTGGCTGATAGACTGCATGGGGACCTACTGACTACTGTAGCTGGGATCTATCTTCCTGCTTTCTTGTAGCTCCCATACTCAGTGGTATACCTTAATTGACAAATATATTCTTTCAATGGGAGCTGAACAGAAAAAGTGTGGTATTGAAGATAGCTCCCACAGGAAAGCAGCTGAAAATGTGACACCGTGCTGGCTGATAGACTGCATGGGGACCTACTTACTACAGTAGCTGGGGTCTGACTTCCTTCTTTCTTGTAGCTCCCATACTCAGTGGTATACCTTAACTGACAAATGTATTCTTTCAATGGGAGCTGAGAAGAAAAACTCTGGTATTGAAGATAGCTCCCACAAGAAAGCAGCTGCAAATGTGACACCGTGCTGGCTGCTAGACTGCATGGGGACCTACTTACTAATGTAGCTGGGATCTATCTTCCTGCTTTCTTGTAGCTCCCATACTCAGTTGTATACCTTAAGAGACAAAATTTAGTTTTTTCAATGGGAGCTGAACAGAAAAAGTGTGTTATTGAAGATAGCTCCCACAGGAAAGCAGCTGCAAATGTGACACCGTGCTGGCTGCTAGACTGCATGGGGACCTACTTACTACTGTAGCTGGATCTATCTTCCTGCTTTCTTGTAGCTCCCATACTGAGTTGTATACCTTAAGAGACAAAATGTAGTTTTTTCAATGGGAGCTGAACAGAAAAAGTGTGGTATTGAAGATAGCTCCCACAGGAAAGCAGCTGCAAATGTGACACCGTGCTGGCTGATAGACTGCATGGGGACCTACTTACTACTGTAGCTGGGGTCTTCCTTCCTGCTTTCTTGTAGCTCCCATACTCAGTGGTATACCTTAACTGACAAATGTATTCTTTCAATGGGAGCTGAGAAGAAAAACTCTGGTATTGAAGATAGCTCCCACAAGAAAGCAGCTGCAAATGTGACACCGTGCTGGCTGCTAGACTGCATGGGGACCTACTTACTACTGTAGCTGGGATCTATCTTCCTGCTTTCTTGTAGCTCTCATACTCAGCGGTATACCTTAACTGACAAAATGTAGTTTTTTCAATGGGAGCTGAGAAGAAAAAGTGTGGTATTGAAGATAGCTCCCACAGGAAAGCAGCTGCAAATGTGACACCGTGCTGGCTGATAGACTGCATGGGGACCTACTTCCTACTGTAGCTGGGGTCTGCCTTCCTGCTTTCTTGTAGCTCCCATACTCAGCGGTATACCTTAACTGACAAATGTATTCTTTCAATGGGAGCTGAACGGAAAAAGTGTGGTATTGAAGATAGCTCCCACAGGAAAGCAGCTGCAAATGTGACACCGTGCTGGCTGATAGACTGCATGGACACCTACTTACTACTGTAGATGGGATCTATCTTCCTGCTTTCTTGTAGCTCTCATACTCAGCGGTATACCTTAACTGACAAAATGTAGTTTTTTCAATGGGAGCTGAGAAGAAAAAGTGTGGTATTGAAGATAGCTCCCACAGGAAAGGAGCTGCAAATGTGACACCGTGCTGGCTGATAGACTGCATGGGGACCTACTGACTACTGTAGCTGGGATCTATCTTCCTGCTTTTTTGTAGCTCCCATACTCAGTGGTATACCTTAATTGACAAATATATTCTTTCAATGGGAGCTGAACTGAAAAAGTGTGGTATTGAAGATAGCTCCCACAGGAAAGCAGCTGCAAATGTGACACCGTGCTGGCTGATAGACTGCATGGGGACCTACTTACTACTGTAGCTGGGGTCTGCCTTCCTGCTTTCTTGTAGCTCCCATACTCAGCGGTATACCTTAACTGACAAATGTATTATTTCAATGGGAGTTGAGGAGAAAAAGTGTGGTATTGAAGATAGCTCCCACAGGAAAGCAGCTGCAAATGTGACACCGTGCTGGCTGCTAGACTCCATGGGGACCTACTTACTACTGTAGCTGGGATCTATCTTCCTGCTTTCTTGTAGCTCTCATACTCAGCGGTATACCTTAACTGACAAAATGTAGTTTTTTCAATGGGAGCTGAGAAGAAAAAGTGTGGTATTGAAGATAGCTCCCACAGGAAAGCAGCTGCAAATGTGACACCGTGCTGGCTGATAGACTGCATGGGGACCTACTTACTACTGTAGCTGGATCTATCTTCCTGCTTTCTTGTAGCTCCCATACTGAGTTGTATACCTTAAGAGACAAAATGTAGTTTTTTCAATGGGAGCTGAACAGAAAAAGTGTGGTATTGAAGATAGCTCCCACAGGAAAGCAGCTGCAAATGTGACACCGTGCTGGCTGCTAGACTGCATGGGGACCTACTAACTACTGTAGCTGGGGTCTTCCTTCCTGCTTTCTTGTAGCTCCCATACTCAGTGGTATACCTTAACTGACAAATGTATTCTTTCAATGGGAGTTGAGGAGAAAAACTGTGGTATTGAAGATAGCTCCCACAGGAAAGCAGCTGCAAATGTGAGACCGTGCTGGCTGCTAGACTGCATGGGGACCTACTTATTACTGTAGCTGGGATCTATCTTCCTGCTTTCTTGTAGCTCCCATACTTAGCGGTATACCTTAACTGACAAATGTATTCTTTCAATGGGAGCTGAACTGAAAAAGTGTGGTATTGAAGATAGCTCCCACAGGAAAGCAGCTGCAAATGTGACACCGTGCTGGCTGATAGACTGCATGGGGACCTACTTACTACTGTAGCTGGGATCTATCTTCCTGCTTTCTTGTAGCTCCCATACTCAGTTGTATACCTTAAGAGACAAAATGTAGTTTTTTCAATGGGAGCTGAACAGAAAAAATGTGGTATTGAAGATAGCTCCCACAGGAAAGCAGCTGCAAATGTGACACCGTGCTGACTGATAGACTGCATGGGGACCTACTTACTACTGTAGCTGGGATCTATCTTCCTGCTTTCTTGTAGCTCTCATACTCAGCGGTATACCTTAACTGACAAAATGTAGTTTTTTCAATGGGAGCTGAACAGAAAAAGTGTGTTATTGAAGATAGCTCCCACAGGAAAGCAGCTGCAAATGTGACACCCTGCTGGCTGATAGACTGCATGGGGACCTACTGACTACTGTAGCTGGGATCTATCTTCCTGCTTTCTTGTAGCTCCCATACTCAGTGGTATACCTTAATTGACAAATATATTCTTTCAATGGGAGCTGAACAGAAAAAGTGTGGTATTGAAGATAGCTCCCACAGGAAAGCAGCTGAAAATGTGACACCGTGCTGGCTGATAGACTGCATGGGGACCTACTTACTACAGTAGCTGGGGTCTGACTTCCTTCTTTCTTGTAGCTCCCATACTCAGTGGTATACCTTAACTGACAAATGTATTCTTTCAATGGGAGCTGAGAAGAAAAACTCTGGTATTGAAGATAGCTCCCACAAGAAAGCAGCTGCAAATGTGACACCGTGCTGGCTGCTAGACTGCATGGGGACCTACTTACTAATGTAGCTGGGATCTATCTTCCTGCTTTCTTGTAGCTCCCATACTCAGTTGTATACCTTAAGAGACAAAATTTAGTTTTTTCAATGGGAGCTGAACAGAAAAAGTGTGTTATTGAAGATAGCTCCCACAGGAAAGCAGCTGCAAATGTGACACCGTGCTGGCTGCTAGACTGCATGGGGACCTACTTACTACTGTAGCTGGATCTATCTTCCTGCTTTCTTGTAGCTCCCATACTGAGTTGTATACCTTAAGAGACAAAATGTAGTTTTTTCAATGGGAGCTGAACAGAAAAAGTGTGGTATTGAAGATAGCTCCCACAGGAAAGCAGCTGCAAATGTGACACCGTGCTGGCTGATAGACTGCATGGGGACCTACTTACTACTGTAGCTGGGGTCTTCCTTCCTGCTTTCTTGTAGCTCCCATACTCAGCGGTATACCTTAACTGACAAATGTATTCTTTCAATGGGAGCTGAACGGAAAAAGTGTGGTATTGAAGATAGCTCCCACAGGAAAGCAGCTGCAAATGTGACACCGTGCTGGCTGATAGACTGCATGGACACCTACTTACTACTGTAGATGGGATCTATCTTCCTGCTTTCTTGTAGCTCTCATACTCAGCGGTATACCTTAACTGACAAAATGTAGTTTTTTCAATGGGAGCTGAGAAGAAAAAGTGTGGTATTGAAGATAGCTCCCACAGGAAAGGAGCTGCAAATGTGACACCGTGCTGGCTGATAGACTGCATGGGGACGTACTGACTACTGTAGCTGGGATCTATCTTCCTGCTTTCTTGTAGCTCCCATACTCAGTGGTATACCTTAATTGACAAATATATTCTTTCAATGGGAGCTGAACAGAAAAAGTGTGGTATTGAAGATAGCTCCCACAGGAAAGCAGCTGCAAATGTGACACCGTGCTGGCTGATAGACTGCATGGGGACCTACTTACTACTGTAGCTGGGGTCTGCCTTCCTGCTTTCTTGTAGCTCCCATACTCAGCGGTATACCTTAACTGACAAATGTATTATTTCAATGGGAGTTGAGGAGAAAAAGTGTGGTATTGAAGATAGCTCCCACAGGAAAGCAGCTGCAAATGTGACACCGTGCTGGCTGCTAGACTCCATGGGGACCTACTTACTACTGTAGCTGGGATCTATCTTCCTGCTTTCTTGTAGCTCTCATACTCAGCGGTATACCTTAACTGACAAAATGTAGTTTTTTCAATGGGAGCTGAGAAGAAAAAGTGTGGTATTGAAGATAGCTCCCACAGGAAAGCAGCTGCAAATGTGACACCGTGCTGGCTGATAGACTGCATGGACACCTACTTACTACTGTAGATGGGATCTATCTTCCTGCTTTCTTGTAGCTCTCATACTCAGCGGTATACCTTAAATGACAAAATGTAGTTTTTTCAATGGGAGCTGAGAAGAAAAAGTGTGGTATTGAAGATAGCTCCCACAGGAAAGCAGCTGCAAATGTGACACCGTGCTGGCTGCTAGACTGCATGGGGACCTACTTACTACTGTAGCTGGATCTATCTTCCTGCTTTCTTGTAGCTCCCATATTGAGTTGTATACCTTAAGAGACAAAATGTAGTTTTTTCAATGGGAGCTGAACAGAAAAAGTGTGGTATTGAAGATAGCTCCCACAGGAAAGCAGCTGCAAATGTGACACCGTGCTGGCTGCTAGACTGCATGGGGACCTACTAACTACTGTAGCTGGGGTCTTCCTTCCTGCTTTCTTGTAGCTCCCATACTCAGTGGTATACCTTAACTGACAAATGTATTCTTTCAATGGGAGTTGAGGAGAAAAACTGTGGTATTGAAGATAGCTCCCACAGGAAAGCAGCTGCAAATGTGAGACCGTGCTGGCTGCTAGACTGCATGGGGACCTACTTATTACTGTAGCTGGGATCTATCTTCCTGCTTTCTTGTAGCTCCCATACTCAGCGGTATACCTTAACTGACAAATGTATTCTTTCAATGGGAGCTGAACTGAAAAAGTGTGGTATTGAAGATAGCTCCCACAGGAAAGCAGCTGCAAATGTGACACCGTGCTGGCTGATAGACTGCATGGGGACCTACTTACTACTGTAGCTGGGATCTATCTTCCTGGTTTCTTGTAGCTCCCATACTCAGTTGTATACCTTAAGAGACAAAATGTAGTTTTTTCAATGGGAGCTGAACAGAAAAAATGTGGTATTGAAGATAGCTCCCACAGGAAAGCAGCTGCAAATGTGACACCGTGTTGACTGATAGACTGCATGGGGACCTACTTACTACTGTAGCTGGGATCTATCTTCCTGCTTTCTTGTAGCTCTCATACTCAGCGGTATACCTTAACTGACAAAATGTAGTTTTTTCAATGGGAGCTGAACAGAAAAAGTGTGTTATTGAAGATAGCTCCCACAGGAAAGCAGCTGCAAATGTGACACCCTGCTGGCTGATAGACTGCATGGGGACCTACTGACTACTGTAGCTGGGATCTATCTTCCTGCTTTCTTGTAGCTCCCATACTCAGTGGTATACCTTAATTGACAAATATATTCTTTCAATGGGAGCTGAACAGAAAAAGTGTGGTATTGAAGATAGCTCCCACAGGAAAGCAGCTGAAAATGTGACACCGTGCTGGCTGATAGACTGCATGGGGACCTACTTACTACAGTAGCTGGGGTCTGACTTCCTTCTTTCTTGTAGCTCCCATACTCAGTGGTATACCTTAACTGACAAATGTATTCTTTCAATGGGAGCTGAGAAGAAAAACTCTGGTATTGAAGATAGCTCCCACAAGAAAGCAGCTGCAAATGTGACACCGTGCTGGCTGCTAGACTGCATGGGGACCTACTTACTAATGTAGCTGGGATCTATCTTCCTGCTTTCTTGTAGCTCCCGTACTCAGTTGTATACCTTGAGAGACAAAATTTAGTTTTTTCAATGGGAGCTGAACAGAAAAAGTGTGTTATTGAAGATAGCTCCCACAGGAAAGCAGCTGCAAATGTGACACCGTGCTGGCTGCTAGACTGCATGGGGACCTACTTACTACTGTAGCTGGGATCTATTTTCCTGCTTTCTTGTAGCTCCCATACTCAGTGGTATACATTAATTGACAAATATATTCTTTCAATGGGAGCTGAGGAGGAAAACTGTGGTATTGAAGATAGCTCCCACAGGAAAGCAGCTGCAAATGTGACACCGTGCTGGCTGATAGACTGCATGGGGACCTACTTACTACTGTAGCTGGGGTCTACCTTCCTGCTTTCTTGTAGCTCCCATACTCAGCGGTATACCTTAACCGACAAATGTATTCTTTCAATGGGAGCTGAGGAGAAAAAGTGTGGTATTGAAGATAGCTCCCACAGGAAAGCAGCTGCAAATGTGACACCGTGCTGGCTGCTAGACTGCATGGGGACCTACTTACTACTGTAGCTGGGATCTATCTTCCTGCTTTCTTGTAGCTCTCATACTCAGCGGTATACCTTAACTGACAAAATGTAGTTTTTTCAATGGGAGCTGAGAAGAAAAAGTGTGGTATTGAAGATAGCTCCCACAGGAAAGCAGCTGCAAATGTGACACCGTGCTGGCTGCTAGACTGCATGGGGACCTACTTACTACTGTAGCTGGGGTCTGTCTTCCTGCTTTCTTGTAGCTCCCATACTCAGCGGTATACCTTAACTGACAAATGTATTCTTTCAATGGGAGCTGAACTGAAAAAGTGTGGTATTGAAGATAGCTCCCACAGGAAAGCAGCTGCAAATGTGACACCGTGCTGGCTGATAGACTGCATGGGGACCTACTTACTACTGTAGCTGGGGTCTGCCTTCCTGCTTTCTTGTAGCTCCCATACTCAGCGGTATACCTTAACTGACAAATGTATTATTTCAATGGGAGTTGAGGAGAAAAAGTGTGGTATTGAAGATAGCTCCCACAGGAAAGCAGCTGCAAATGTGACACCGTGCTGGCTGCTAGACTCCATGGGGACCTACTTACTACTGTAGCTGGGATCTATCTTCCTGCTTTCTTGTAGCTCTCATACTCAGCGGTATACCTTAACTGACAAAATGTAGTTTTTTCAATGGGAGCTGAGAAGAAAAAGTGTGGTATTGAAGATAGCTCCCACAGGAAAGCAGCTGCAAATGTGACACCGTGCTGGCTGATAGACTGCATGGACACCTACTTACTACTGTAGATGGGATCTATCTTCCTGCTTTCTTGTAGCTCTCATACTCAGCGGTATACCTTAAATGACAAAATGTAGTTTTTTCAATGGGAGCTGAGAAGAAAAAGTGTGGTATTGAAGATAGCTCCCACAGGAAAGCAGCTGCAAATGTGACACCGTGCTGGCTGATAGACTGCATGGGGACCTACTTACTACTGTAGCTGGATCTATCTTCCTGCTTTCTTGTAGCTCCCATACTGAGTTGTATACCTTAAGAGACAAAATGTAGTTTTTTCAATAGGAGCTGAACAGAAAAAGTGTGGTATTGAAGATAGCTCCCACAGGAAAGCAGCTGCAAATGTGACACCGTGCTGGCTGCTAGACTGCATGGGGACCTACTAACTACTGTAGCTGGGGTCTTCCTTCCTGCTTTCTTGTAGCTCCCATACTCAGTGGTATACCTTAACTGACAAATGTATTCTTTCAATGGGAGTTGAGGAGAAAAACTGTGGTATTGAAGATAGCTCCCACAGGAAAGCAGCTGCAAATGTGAGACCGTGCTGGCTGCTAGACTGCATGGGGACCTACTTATTACTGTAGCTGGGATCTATCTTCCTGCTTTCTTGTAGCTCCCATACTCAGCGGTATACCTTAACTGACAAATGTATTCTTTCAATGGGAGCTGAACTGAAAAAGTGTGGTATTGAAGATAGCTCCCACAGGAAAGCAGCTGCAAATGTGACACCGTGCTGGCTGATAGACTGCATGGGGACCTACTTACTACTGTAGCTGGGATCTATCTTCCTGCTTTCTTGTAGCTCCCATACTCAGTTGTATACCTTAAGAGACAAAATGTAGTTTTTTCAATGGGAGCTGAACAGAAAAAATGTGGTATTGAAGATAGCTCCCACAGGAAAGCAGCTGCAAATGTGACACCGTGTTGACTGATAAACTGCATGGGGACCTACTTACTACTGTAGCTGGGATCTATCTTCCTGCTTTCTTGTAGCTCTCATACTCAGCGGTATACCTTAACTGACAAAATGTAGTTTTTTCAATGGGAGCTGAACAGAAAAAGTGTGTTATTGAAGATAGCTCCCACAGGAAAGCAGCTGCAAATGTGACACCCTGCTGGCTGATAGACTGCATGGGGACCTACTGACTACTGTAGCTGGGATCTGTCTTCCTGCTTTCTTGTAGCTCCCATACTCAGTGGTATACCTTAATTGACAAATATATTCTTTCAATGGGAGCTGAACAGAAAAAGTGTGGTATTGAAGATAGCTCCCACAGGAAAGCAGCTGAAAATGTGACACCGTGCTGGCTGATAGACTGCATGGGGACCTACTTACTACAGTAGCTGGGGTCTGACTTCCTTCTTTCTTGTAGCTCCCATACTCAGTGGTATACCTTAACTGACAAATGTATTCTTTCAATGGGAGCTGAGAAGAAAAACTCTGGTATTGAAGATAGCTCCCACAAGAAAGCAGCTGCAAATGTGACACCGTGCTGGCTGCTAGACTGCATGGGGACCTACTTACTAATGTAGCTGGGATCTATCTTCCTGCTTTCTTGTAGCTCCCATACTCAGTTGTATACCTTAAGAGACAAAATTTAGTTTTTTCAATGGGAGCTGAACAGAAAAAGTGTGTTATTGAAGATAGCTCCCACAGGAAAGCAGCTGCAAATGTGACACCGTGCTGGCTGCTAGACTGCATGGGGACCTACTGACTACTGTAGCTGGGATCTATTTTCCTGCTTTCTTGTAGCTCCCATACTCAGTGGTATACATTAATTGACAAATATATTCTTTCAATGGGAGCTGAGGAGGAAAACTGTGGTATTGAAGATAGCTCCCACAGGAAAGCAGCTGCAAATGTGACACCGTGCTGGCTGATAGACTGCATGGGGACCTACTTACTACTGTAGCTGGGGTCTACCTTCCTGCTTTCTTGTAGCTCCCATACTCAGCGGTATACCTTAACCGACAAATGTATTCTTTCAATGGGAGCTGAGGAGAAAAAGTGTGGTATTGAAGATAGCTCCCACAAGAAAGCAGCTGCAAATGTGACACCGTGCTGGCTGCTAGACTGCATGGGGACCTACTTACTACTGTAGCTGGGGTCTGTCTTCCTGCTTTCTTGTAGCTCCCATACTCAGCGGTATACCTTAACTGACAAATGTATTCTTTCAATGGGAGCTGAACTGAAAAAGTGTGGTATTGAAGATAGCTCCCACAGGAAAGCAGCTGCAAATGTGACACCGTGCTGGCTGATAGACTGCATGGGGACCTACTTACTACTGTAGCTGGGGTCTGCCTTCCTGCTTTCTTGTAGCTCCCATACTCAGCGGTATACCTTAACTGACAAATGTATTATTTCAATGGGAGTTGAGGAGAAAAAGTGTGGTATTGAAGATAGCTCCCACAGGAAAGCAGCTGCAAATGTGACACCGTGCTGGCTGCTAGACTCCATGGGGACCTACTTACTACTGTAGCTGGGATCTATCTTCCTGCTTTCTTGTAGCTCTCATACTCAGCGGTATACCTTAACTGACAAAATGTAGTTTTTTCAATGGGAGCTGAGAAGAAAAAGTGTGGTATTGAAGATAGCTCCCACAGGAAAGCAGCTGCAAATGTGACACCGTGCTGGCTGATAGACTGCATGGACACCTACTTACTACTGTAGATGGGATCTATCTTCCTGCTTTCTTGTAGCTCTCATACTCAGCGGTATACCTTAAATGACAAAATGTAGTTTTTTCAATGGGAGCTGAGAAGAAAAAGTGTGGTATTGAAGATAGCTCCCACAGGAAAGCAGCTGCAAATGTGACACCGTGCTGGCTGCTAGACTGCATGGGGACCTACTTACTACTGTAGCTGGATCTATCTTCCTGCTTTCTTGTAGCTCCCATACTGAGTTGTATACCTTAAGAGACAAAATGTAGTTTTTTCAATGGGAGCTGAACAGAAAAAGTGTGGTATTGAAGATAGCTCCCACAGGAAAGCAGCTGCAAATGTGACACCGTGCTGGCTGCTAGACTGCATGGGGACCTACTAACTACTGTAGCTGGGGTCTTCCTTCCTGCTTTCTTGTAGCTCCCATACTCAGTGGTATACCTTAACTGACAAATGTATTCTTTCAATGGGAGTTGAGGAGAAAAACTGTGGTATTGAAGATAGCTCCCACAGGAAAGCAGCTGCAAATGTGAGACCGTGCTGGCTGCTAGACTGCATGGGGACCTACTTATTACTGTAGCTGGGATCTATCTTCCTGCTTTCTTGTAGCTCCCATACTCAGCGGTATACCTTAACTGACAAATGTATTCTTTCAATGGGAGCTGAACTGAAAAAGTGTGGTATTGAAGATAGCTCCCACAGGAAAGCAGCTGCAAATGTGACACCGTGCTGGCTGATAGACTGCATGGGGACCTACTTACTACTGTAGCTGGGATCTATCTTCCTGCTTTCTTGTAGCTCCCATACTCAGTTGTATACCTTAAGAGACAAAATGTAGTTTTTTCAATGGGAGCTGAACAGAAAAAATGTGGTATTGAAGATAGCTCCCACAGGAAAGCAGCTGCAAATGTGACACCGTGTTGACTGATAGACTGCATGGGGACCTACTTACTACTGTAGCTGGGATCTATCTTCCTGCTTTCTTGTAGCTCTCATACTCAGCAGTATACGTTAACTGACAAAATGTAGTTTTTTCAATGGGAGCTGAACAGAAAAAGTGTGTTATTGAAGATAGCTCCCACAGGAAAGCAGCTGCAAATGTGACACCCTGCTGGCTGATAGACTGCATGGGGACCTACTGACTACTGTAGCTGGGATCTATCTTCCTGCTTTCTTGTAGCTCCCATACTCAGTGGTATACCTTAATTGACAAATATATTCTTTCAATGGGAGCTGAACAGAAAAAGTGTGGTATTGAAGATAGCTCCCACAGGAAAGCAGCTGAAAATGTGACACCGTGCTGGCTGATAGACTGCATGGGGACCTACTTACTACAGTAGCTGGGGTCTGACTTCCTTCTTTCTTGTAGCTCCCATACTCAGTGGTATACCTTAACTGACAAATGTATTCTTTCAATGGGAGCTGAGAAGAAAAACTCTGGTATTGAAGATAGCTCCCACAAGAAAGCAGCTGCAAATGTGACACCGTGCTGGCTGCTAGACTGCATGGGGACCTACTTACTAATGTAGCTGGGATCTATCTTCCTGCTTTCTTGTAGCTCCCATACTCAGTTGTATACCTTAAGAGACAAAATTTAGTTTTTTCAATGGGAGCTGAACAGAAAAAGTGTGTTATTGAAGATAGCTCCCACAGGAAAGCAGCTGCAAATGTGACACCCTGCTGGCTGATAGACTGCATGGGGACCTACTGACTACTGTAGCTGGGATCTATCTTCCTGCTTTCTTGTAGCTCCCATACTCAGTGGTATACCTTAATTGACAAATATATTCTTTCAATGGGAGCTGAACAGAAAAAGTGTGGTATTGAAGATAGCTCCCACAGGAAAGCAGCTGAAAATGTGACACCGTGCTGGCTGATAGACTGCATGGGGACCTACTTACTACAGTAGCTGGGGTCTGACTTCCTTCTTTCTTGTAGCTCCCATACTCAGTGGTATACCTTAACTGACAAATGTATTCTTTCAATGGGAGCTGAGAAGAAAAACTCTGGTATTGAAGATAGCTCCCACAAGAAAGCAGCTGCAAATGTGACACCGTGCTGGCTGCTAGACTGCATGGGGACCTACTTACTAATGTAGCTGGGATCTATCTTCCTGCTTTCTTGTAGCTCCCATACTCAGTTGTATACCTTAAGAGACAAAATTTAGTTTTTTCAATGGGAGCTGAACAGAAAAAGTGTGTTATTGAAGATAGCTCCCACAGGAAAGCAGCTGCAAATGTGACACCGTGCTGGCTGCTAGACTGCATGGGGACCTACTGACTACTGTAGCTGGGATCTATTTTCCTGCTTTCTTGTAGCTCCCATACTCAGTGGTATACATTAATTGACAAATATATTCTTTCAATGGGAGCTGAGGAGGAAAACTGTGGTATTGAAGATAGCTCCCACAGGAAAGCAGCTGCAAATGTGACACCGTGCTGGCTGATAGACTGCATGGGGACCTACTTACTACTGTAGCTGGGGTCTACCTTCCTGCTTTCTTGTAGCTCCCATACTCAGCGGTATACCTTAACCGACAAATGTATTCTTTCAATGGGAGCTGAGGAGAAAAAGTGTGGTATTGAAGATAGCTCCCACAGGAAAGCAGCTGCAAATGTGACACCGTGCTGGCTGCTAGACTGCATGGGGACCTACTTACTACTGTAGCTGGGATCTATCTTCCTGCTGTCTTGTAGCTCTCATACTCAGCGGTATACCTTAACTGACAAAATTTAGTTTTTTCAATGGGAGCTGAACAGAAAAAGTGTGGTATTGAAGATAGCTCCCACAGGAAAGCAGCTGCAAATGTGACACCGTGCTGGCTGATAGACTGCATGGGGACCTACTTACTACTGTAGCTGGGGTCTGCCTTCCTGCTTTCTTGTAGCTCCCATACTCAGCGGTATACCTTAACTGACAAATGTATTCTTTCAATGGGAGCTGAACAGAAAAAGTGTGGTATTGAAGATAGCTCCCACAGGAAAGCAGCTGCAAATGTGACACCGTGCTGGCTGATAGACTGCATGGGGACCTACTTACTACTGTAGCTGGGATCTATCTTCCTGCTTTCTTGTAGCTCCCATTCTCAGTGGCATAACTTAACAGACAAAATGTATTTTTTTCAATGGGAGCTGAGGAGAAAAAGTGTGGTATTGAAGATAGCTCCCACAGGAAAGCAGCTGCAAATGTGACACCGTGCTGGCTGCTAGACTGCATGGGGACCTACTGACTACTGTAGCTGGGATCTATCTTCCTGCTTTCTTGTAGCTCTCATACTCAGCGGTATACCTTAACTGACAAAATGTAGTTTTTTCAATGGGAGCTGAGAAGAAAAAGTGTGGTATTGAAGATAGCTCCCACAGGAAAGCAGCTGCAAATGTGACACCGTGCTGGCTGCTAGACTGCATGGGGACCTACTTACTACTGTAGCTGGGGTCTGTCTTCCTGCTTTCTTGTAGCTCCCATACTCAGCGGTATACCTTAACTGACAAATGTATTCTTTCAATGGGAGCTGAACTGAAAAAGTGTGGTATTGAAGATAGCTCCCACAGGAAAGCAGCTGCAAATGTGACACCGTGCTGGCTGATAGACTGCATGGGGACCTACTTACTACTGTAGCTGGGGTCTGCCTTCCTGCTTTCTTGTAGCTCCCATACTCAGCGGTATACCTTAACTGACAAATGTATTATTTCAATGGGAGTTGAGGAGAAAAAGTGTGGTATTGAAGATAGCTCCCACAGGAAAGCAGCTGCAAATGTGACACCGTGCTGGCTGCTAGACTGCATGGGGACCTACTTACTACTGTAGCTGGGATCTATCTTCCTGCTTTCTTGTAGCTCTCATACTCAGCGGTATACCTTAACTGACAAAATGTAGTTTTTTCAATGGGAGCTGAGAAGAAAAAGTGTGGTATTGAAGATAGCTCCCACAGGAAAGCAGCTGCAAATGTGACACCGTGCTGGCTGATAGACTGCATGGACACCTACTTACTACTGTAGATGGGATCTATCTTCCTGCTTTCTTGTAGCTCTCATACTCAGCGGTATACCTTAAATGACAAAATGTAGTTTTTTCAATGGGAGCTGAGAAGAAAAAGTGTGGTATTGAAGATAGCTCCCACAGGAAAGCAGCTGCAAATGTGACACCGTGCTGGCTGCTAGACTGCATGGGGACCTACTTACTACTGTAGCTGGATCTATCTTCCTGCTTTCTTGTAGCTCCCATACTGAGTTGTATACCTTAAGAGACAAAATGTAGTTTTTTCAATGGGAGCTGAACAGAAAAAGTGTGGTATTGAAGATAGCTCCCACAGGAAAGCAGCTGCAAATGTGACACCGTGCTGGCTGCTAGACTGCATGGGGACCTACTAACTACTGTAGCTGGGGTCTTCCTTCCTGCTTTCTTGTAGCTCCCATACTCAGTGGTATACCTTAACTGACAAATGTATTCTTTCAATGGGAGTTGAGGAGAAAAACTGTGGTATTGAAGATAGCTCCCACAGGAAAGCAGCTGCAAATGTGAGACCGTGCTGGCTGCTAGACTGCATGGGGACCTACTTATTACTGTAGCTGGGATCTATCTTCCTGCTTTCTTGTAGCTCCCATACTCAGCGGTATACCTTAACTGACAAATGTATTCTTTCAATGGGAGCTGAACTGAAAAAGTGTGGTATTGAAGATAGCTCCCACAGGAAAGCAGCTGCAAATGTGACACCGTGCTGGCTGATAGACTGCATGGGGACCTACTTACTACTGTAGCTGGGATCTATCTTCCTGCTTTCTTGTAGCTCCCATACTCAGTTGTATACCTTAAGAGACAAAATGTAGTTTTTTCAATGGGAGCTGAACAGAAAAAATGTGGTATTGAAGATAGCTCCCACAGGAAAGCAGCTGCAAATGTGACACCGTGTTGACTGATAGACTGCATGGGGACCTACTTACTACTGTAGCTGGGATCTATCTTCCTGCTTTCTTGTAGCTCTCATACTCAGCAGTATACGTTAAGTGACAAAATGTAGTTTTTTCAATGGGAGCTGAACAGAAAAAGTGTGTTATTGAAGATAGCTCCCACAGGAAAGCAGCTGCAAATGTGACACCCTGCTGGCTGATAGACTGCATGGGGACCTACTGACTACTGTAGCTGGGATCTATCTTCCTGCTTTCTTGTAGCTCCCATACTCAGTGGTATACCTTAATTGACAAATATATTCTTTCAATGGGAGCTGAACAGAAAAAGTGTGGTATTGAAGATAGCTCCCACAGGAAAGCAGCTGAAAATGTGACACCGTGCTGGCTGATAGACTGCATGGGGACCTACTTACTACAGTAGCTGGGGTCTGACTTCCTTCTTTCTTGTAGCTCCCATACTCAGTGGTATACCTTAACTGACAAATGTATTCTTTCAATGGGAGCTGAGAAGAAAAACTCTGGTATTGAAGATAGCTCCCACAAGAAAGCAGCTGCAAATGTGACACCGTGCTGGCTGCTAGACTGCATGGGGACCTACTTACTAATGTAGCTGGGATCTATCTTCCTGCTTTCTTATAGCTCCCATACTCAGTTGTATACCTTAAGAGACAAAATTTAGTTTTTTCAATGGGAGCTGAACAGAAAAAGTGTGTTATTGAAGATAGCTCCCACAGGAAAGCAGCTGCAAATGTGACACCGTGCTGGCTGCTAGACTGCATGGGGACCTACTGACTACTGTAGCTGGGATCTATTTTCCTGCTTTCTTGTAGCTCCCATACTCAGTGGTATACATTAATTGACAAATATATTCTTTCAATGGGAGCTGAGGAGGAAAACTGTGGTATTGAAGATAGCTCCCACAGGAAAGCAGCTGCAAATGTGACACCGTGCTGGCTGATAGACTGCATGGGGACCTACTTACTACTGTAGCTGGGGTCTACCTTCCTGCTTTCTTGTAGCTCCCATACTCAGCGGTATACCTTAACCGACAAATGTATTCTTTCAATGGGAGCTGAGGAGAAAAAGTGTGGTATTGAAGATAGCTCCCACAGGAAAGCAGCTGCAAATGTGACACCGTGCTGGCTGCTAGACTGCATGGGGACCTACTTACTACTGTAGCTGGGATCTATCTTCCTGCTGTCTTGTAGCTCTCATACTCAGCGGTATACCTTAACTGACAAAATTTAGTTTTTTCAATGGGAGCTGAACAGAAAAAGTGTGGTATTGAAGATAGCTCCCACAGGAAAGCAGCTGCAAATGTGACACCGTGCTGGCTGATAGACTGCATGGGGACCTACTTACTACTGTAGCTGGGGTCTGCCTTCCTGCTTTCTTGTAGCTCCCATACTCAGCGGTATACCTTAACTGACAAATGTATTCTTTCAATGGGAGCTGAACAGAAAAAGTGTGGTATTGAAGATAGCTCCCACAGGAAAGCAGCTGCAAATGTGACACCGTGCTGGCTGATAGACTGCATGGGGACCTACTTACTACTGTAGCTGGGATCTATCTTCCTGCTTTCTTGTAGCTCCCATTCTCAGTGGCATAACTTAACAGACAAAATGTATTTTTTTCAATGGGAGCTGAGGAGAAAAAGTGTGGTATTGAAGATAGCTCCCACAGGAAAGCAG
>NW_026908419.1:0-43158 GCF_028858725.1 Colius striatus
TAAGATCGTCCTGAGCCTTCTGTTTTCTAGATTGAGTAAATCCAAGCTTTATCAGCCTCTTCTCACATGAAAGATGCTCCAGATTTAAACCTTAGATCTTTCTTGGGTTTATCAATTTTCTTTCCTCCCTTTTGAAAAGAGTTGGTCTCCTGGAGCCTTTCTTCTCTACTATATAGTTTCCTAGAGATGTACTTACTTTTCCCACAGAGAAGCATGCGGCCTTCCCTTCCAATTATTGTGACTATAGCATTACGAAGACTGATACCACACTGTGACATGATGCAGACTCTGCTTCCCTCTTGACATTGATAGCAATAGGAAAAAATGGAATTGCCTATATGAAAAGAGACTGACCACACACTATGGCCAATCACTTATTTAAAAGAATCATATCTGAAAGGCCCTTGCTACACAAGTTAATTCTAATTTCTTCTGCTGTGGAAAATAATTGTCCTAAATTCCCAGTTGATAACTAGCATTTTCATTTGTATAAATATAATTCATCATTTGTATAAATAAAATGAAAATGTTTTAGTACTATGTTTTGTATGTTTGAATGCATAAAAAATACTGCAAAAAAGAAACTTCCACACGTTCGCTTAGTGTTTTCATATCTGTCAGGACATTTTTAACAGATTGTTTGCAATGCTCTAATAAAAAACTTTGTCACCTTCTACCACATTTTTCAGTAGTCAAAGGGTTTAACCAATTCTAGTCTTAATAGGAATTAAAATCTGATGCAATCTGGTAAATTACAGAAGGAATTCCAAGACAAAGAAACACAGCTTACTTTAAAGATAGAAAATGGTCCCCTTCAGTATATCTCTAAAAGTAGGGCTATACCAGAAACATCAAAGATGTTGCACAAAAACCTAATGCCAGCATAAAAAGCTGTAAAATGACAGAATCAATTAATTATTCTAACAAGCAAGCACTACACTGCCAAATCACTGTTTTGTCATATCCATCCCAGCAAAAGACCCTTGAACATGGAAATTTTCCTTGGGTTACATAGGGAAGAGATTATCAGAGCCTGAAGTTGAACTTAGCCTTTAGAAAAAAATTATATACAAAGCATCTATACATCTGTTAGCTACCAAGTTAGCTAAGTTACCCATTAGCTAAGCACCACTTTTATTATGATCTCTCTAATTCACACACAGTAATATAGTCTTTCATATTAAGTAAACAAACTGCAGATTTTTTCTCTTGATCGTGTCTCAAATAAGCATCTGTTTCTCCAAAAGAAATTAAACCAAGCTTTCTAACTTTTTAGCTTTTAAGATGGGCAATTTTTATTTGCAATTATGATCAAAGACTGAATTTCCTTCCCAATGAAGGCCAGACAATTGCTGTCCTACGACTAAAGCTCATTAGCATTTCCTCAGAACTCAGACTGTAGAACCAATGCACAGACATCAGTGAAGCTAAAGAGAAAAGTGCTCGTCTGAAGGGTGTATATGGCTTATTGATATGACTTCCAAGCCTCTCCCAGTCTTTACTGTGAACACAGGAAGTGTCAATTTTCACATTTTCTCTTGACAGCACTGGAGCAGACTGAGGTTATAGAAGAATGCATTGATAAAGACTGGTAGAATGGAAAAGCTGAGGTATCAAACTGCATAAAGCAACATCTGCAGGTAGTTATGCTACACGTTGTCCTCTCATCAGGTAAGTACATGATAGAACTTTACTGATTTGCAGCTTCTCAAGGCCAGGTAACAGGCAATTAATTTATCCTACTACAGTTTTACCTTATATGCTCCCTAAAGTCTCCTTAGAAAATAAGCTATACCATTTAGTGTCCACTAAACACTGGATGAGAAGTAAACACTAAAGTAGTTAAGAACTTGAATGGTCATAAAGAAACGTGTGAAGAGAGACGTCATTTACTACATCTGTGTTATCAAGGCTTTCCAGTTTTAAAATTTATTTTCATACCCTTTTCAATATCTGGTATTTTTCTTTTTAAAATGTAATCAGCTGCAGCCAAAGGTTGTGCAGGACTTGGAGAATTTCCAGATGAGTCTGGATAAAGATCTGAATAACCTGGTCTGACCTCAGAGCTGACTCTTCTCTTGAGCAAGAGGCTGGACAATGCAACCTCTTGAAGTGCCTTCCAATCTGATGCATTCACCTTAAACGGAACAGAATACTTTATAAGACGTATTGTTTCTGCCTCTACTGAGAAAAAGTCATAGAAATAAGTGTTCATTACTGCTGTGTGGGTTAGACAGCTATATATTGAATCAAGTTTATCACATAAAACAAACTGTGATTATGAAGAATGCAATGCTTTAATTGCACTTTCAATGAAAGAATTAATCAGCTATAGCACAAGTGAAAATAGTGTTTATCAAAGGAAAAGTGACAGTAGTTTTCAGAACTGAAGTTATTTTATCTATTTACTGAATGGAAGATATTAATAAAAAAGAAGCGTTTATAACTGAAATAGTCTTCTTAAAAACACAGTTTCACAGTGTAGACTCAAGGTTGCTGCCACACAGAACTGCATACAAACAACGGCAGGAGCTTCAGAGTAAGATTCATAACAGCCCACATGAAAAGATAAAGCTGCTTAAAGAAGGCACCAGATCAAGTCAGGTTTTCCTGAAATCCTGCAGTCAAATACCTAATTCTCAGCTTTAGGGAAGCAGGATCACTTTACCAGAAGCAGCAGAAAAACAAGAGTAATATATATTAGGTCTAAACGTCACAGGATTTTAGATAGCATGACAAGGGGCTAACAGATTTATGCTTGCACCGCCTGTGCTATGAGCATGAGATAGCTTTAGTTCAGATGCTACAGAGCCATATCATTATCACAGTATGTCCCAGCAGTGAAATAGGTCAAACTTCCTCAAGCATGGAGTAACACTTAAGATGAATACTTGGCTCCAAGTCTGGAGATGTCTTATCTCTAGACAGCTCAGGGAATGAGACAGCACAGCTGCTATTTGTATATGTTCTTTTAGCTATGTCCTTTGTGGTCTAGTGACTAGGACATATACTGCTCCTACAACACAGAGGGAAATTTCAGTGGTTTAGGTTGTCCTGCAGTAATCACTGACAAATTACTGGTAAATAGTAAATCTCTGGTACCTTTTTCATAGGCACCTAACAATATCTAGGGCCAAATGCTTCTAACTCTATGTTGTGGTTTAGGCCCATCTAGAAAAAAAGGACCATGATCAGTCATGAGTACCAAGGAACTTTGGAATGTCCTAAGGAGAGAGAGGGCTTAATTGCCACTTATGATTCCAGGTAAAACAGACAAGACTACTCAACCTGGGGAAGAAAATAGTAATTAATTTAATGCACTACCAACTAAAAACATAAAACTAAAAAACATAACAATTAGAAAACAACACAGAGTGGTACAATGATGAAGAGCACAGCCAGTCCTTTAAGACCATCTTCCCCCCTGACTCTGGTGTCTTTACCTCCTTCCTCCACGAACAGCTCAGAGGGGCAGGGATTGGGGATTTTGGTCAGTCTTTTCCCAATGACCTTGTCTCTCCTCAAGGCAGAGAGGCTTCTCGCTGGTCCTCCCTGCTCCAGCGCGGAGTCCCTCGCACAGGCAGCCCTGCACAGTTCCCTCTGCATTCATCCCGAGGACTGCAGCTCCTCTCCTGTGTGGGTCTGCAGCCTGCAGGCTCTCCAGCACGACCTGCACCATGGCCATCTCCTCACACAGTCTCTTGCCCGTCCAGGTGCACTCACCCAGAGCTGCTGGTGGCTCTCAGTCCTGCCATTGCCTCCATGGGTTGCAGGGGCACAGTCTGCATTCTCACCATGGGTTGCAGAGGGGTCTGCAGTCTGGTGCTCCTCCTTCCTTCCTCCTTCTCTGACTGTGGGGCCCACATGGTTGCCTTCATCTCGTACTACTTCTTCACCTCAGATTTCCCTTCTTAAATAGTGATGGCAGAAGCATCAGATTGGCTGGGCCAGGCCGGAGGTGGGTCCACCTCAGAACCGAGGGATGTTCTGAGAATTGTTTACTGGAACCAGCACTGTAGCCCCTCCCCCCGTTACCAAGCAAAAAGCAGCTCCACACAAACTCATGACACTCTACATATGAGAAAAACTTTGAGTCAGATTAAAATTTAAGTATTTTATATGACTGTAAGCAAATGAATTTGGGAGACTATCTCATAAATGTTTGGGCAAAGGTCCCTTCCAAACCTGTATCACCTTATGGTACTACAAAGAGAAGATTAAGGTTTACAGTTCTCTCCACACAACGAAAAGCAAACTCCTTGATAGACTTGAGAGCTGTGTTCACCCACAGATTCTCAGTCTGACACCTTAACTGTTATATCTTGACCTAAGCCACATTTTGCCACATTGTATAAGGTCTGTGTTGTGTCACAGAACAGTACAATCCAGACACAGAAAATATTTTCATAGACCCTGGCAAAGCTGCTACAGAGCTTAATACTAAACTTTTCAAAAGTGATTCCTAAGGTATGCAGGCCAAATAGAAATCATAACAGATGCAAAGAAACTGACAGAGTATTGCATGGGGTCATCCCTGGGACACGTGCTCAGGTGATTTAAGATGACATCAATAATTTCCATGCTCCTACTGTCAAGTCAAAAATAGGCAGCATACTGGTGTACTTCAGAATGTACTGACATGGTAGCCAAAACACAAAATACTGTAAGTAACAGCTGGTATGTCACTCTGGAGCACAGTTACCAAGTATAATTTATAGCAAAACCCGTAATCTGTGCTAGAAATTTACTATCAGAAGTTATAATGAGACAACTAGGAGCCTCCAATTTCTCTTAATGGGTAGAGCTCAAATTAAATCCAATACTCAGGTCATATCCCTTTCTTCCAACTACAGCAACAGCTCCTTTCCTCTGTAGTCCTGTCCGACATCTGGAGTGTTACGCCTGCTTCTCATTAGCCCCATCCCCGTAGACATCCTTCACGTTCTTAATTATCTCTTCTTGACAGTGATGACACCTTTCCACCCCATCTAACCATCTGTATTCTGTAACTCATTTTGTGTAGAGCATTTAGTGTTTTTAACTGCTATGAATCAAGCTGCTTCTTGCATTCAGTTAGGTACGGCTTTCCCTTACCACTAATAAAATTACATTTAAGTGACTTAATCCTCTCTCCCAGGAACACAAGCGTCCTGCCCTATTCCAATTCCTTTTTAGTCAGCTCCATGTACATTGCTTTTAAAGCTTTCACAACACTGAGTAATTGTTAAGGAAAATAATCAGAGAGTGCAAAGAACACAAAGTCTAGAAGCATCTAACTATAGTACCAAATCTGACAAAATAAGATGTGTTCATTTGTGAGGTGACCTGCACAGATTTCCTCTGCAAGTTCCCCACATTTCTTGAATATAACTGCACAGCCAAACACTGAAGATATTCTCTCGAGAAATCAGTGAAGCTGAGTCAGTATTCATTATTTACTATTTGGCAGAAAGCAGGCAGCTGGTTTACACCTTTGAAGAAGTAGAGACAAAGTATCTGCAGAGGTGATTTAGCCTAAGACAGCAAATGTAGCATGGGTAGCACAGACCAGGGACTCAACTCATTCATTATGTGCATTAATTCAGAAGTACCAATAGCAGAAATCTTTAGGAGTTACGTTTCTAAACAAAACAGATTTTGAACTCCACATTTCCTTTATTTGTTGCTTACTGTTACTCATAGTCTGGTTTTGTTTGTTTGCTTTGATAGTGTTTTTTTAAAGATCTCTCTTTGTTCCCTTGTTTGATATGCTTCACTGTAGGTAAGGAGTATCCACTTTTCACCTACAGCAGGGCTCCAGGGCTCTTCAGTTCAAACAATCTGTCACAGGTTACTGTATTAGAGCTACAGATGCCTGGCAGGCAAATAAAGGTCACACTTCACCATAAAAAATTTATAAGAAACATACCTGCAGTGTAATCTTTGCACTGAATATGCATCCTAGAAATGGGACGTGGCTTCCCCTCATAGGCTGCAGTGTAATGATTGTAGGTCAGCCCTATCAGGTTCCTTGCTTATAAAGAATGCAAAGCTACCTCAGAGTGGATACACAAAGGGACTCTATACATACACAACCATGGATGGTGACTCATGCCTAAATTAAACCTGATCCAGAGAACACAGTCCCTCGACTGCATTTGTCCACCCTGTGAAACTGCTTTAACAGTTCCTGGAGTGGTCTTGACTTAGGCCACTAAAACTATTCCCAGGCAAAGCAAAGGATCACTCTCAATAGACACTGCAAAAACTAACCACTGGATTTTAGAAGGTAAATGAGTTTTAATGGAAGGATAAAAGGTCCTCTGTGGATGACCTCAGCTACACAAGTATAGACATATTTAATTACAGCATAGCAGAAGAGATCAACTGTGTTATACTATTTTTTTTTCCCCTATGTAAAACATTTTGGATTCATCTTAGAAGCTGCTCAGGAATCTCAGTTTACAGACCATTGCAGGCTGCTGTCCTGCATATCCAAATCATAAGCACTTGACTTTCAGACTGTAATATTCTTTCAATACACTTTAAAAAAATAGACAAAAATCCTGCTGACAAGACCGGTTCTAGAGGAAAAATGAAAATAAATTAAAAACTAATTTGTGGCTGATAGTTCTCCTTCAAATGGGAAAAAAATCATCAGGAAAAATCATAGAATCATAGAATGGTAGGGGTTGGAAGAGACCTTTAGAGACCATCTACTCCAACCCCTCTGGCTATACAAAATGAAGGGTTTACTTGAAGTGACTGAAAACAAATACAGAACAAAGGTGAAAATCAACGGAATAGATGAAGAGAAGAAACAGGCCGTGAAGACTTATAACACCAGTAGACAGCAGGTACAAATGCAAAGGCCAGAAAAACCTCAAAGGAGTTTAAGAAACTGAACTTCAAACTTGACAGAAGGGAATCTATAGAGTTTAAGTACACATGAATAAAGGACCTCTGACTAAAGAAGTGCAGGCTAGGACTATCAGGGGAAAGTATAACGTATGTTTTTCCCTGTTCTTACTCCTCTTTTGTCAGCTGTCACTGATGGAGACAGAATTCTTTGCTCCATGTATCTTGGTTTGACTCAATATCACCACTCCACGTTCATATAATGTCCCTGTACTCATGCTGAAAATCAAAAGAAGAATACTTTATACAGGATGGATGATTATGGCCTACTGTGAAACCAGAAACAAACCACTCTGACATTGCCTTATCCATTTCTTTAGGGAATGAATCACTAAAGCCTTGAAAGCTATGTAAGTTACTACAGTGAATTTGCACAACCACATACATAAAAGCACATGTATGATAGAAGGGTAGAACACAAGCTTTTAAGTTTTAAAATGATGAATATATGTGGAAATAGAAAAAATACTTTTCAAACCTCCATAATTTTCTAAGAATTTACTTCACTTTCCCTCTCATTAAATATGTATGTGTATACATGCATATAGAAAATTAGAAATTAAAATCTTCATTCAAAATTATTCACAAAAGAAAAAAAGCCTAAAAATATGTGAATTAGATTTCTAGTAATGTCACCTGGTATTCCACTGTCAGTGGAAAAAGAGACTCTCAACAGCAAACAAGTGGGTGTTGTACTTCTCCAGCTGACTGTTAGGGGACTCTTGAAGTCTTTTAGCTAGTCTGAACTGAGACTGGGCACTATTCTGACAGACAGTTTCTGTCATCCTGTTCATACTGGATGATAGAAAAATTCTCTATTCTCTATGCAAGAAACAAGCAATTACTTAAAGCAATACATTCCCTGCCATTCTGACAGGTTTTTCTGTTACTGTCAGCCTATTCCACTGCTCAGTCACCCTCACAGTCAAATAGTTTTTTCTTACGTTTAAGTGGAACTTTTTGTGTTCCTGCTTCATCCCATTACCCCTTGTGCTGTTACTATCTACTGTAGAAAAGAGGGATGTCCCAGCCTCCTGACACTCACCCTTTAGATATTTATAAATGTTAATAAGATCACCCCTCAATCTCCTCCAGACTAAACAGCCCCAGTTCCCGCAGCCTTTCCTCGTATGAAAGATGTTCTATACCCTTGATCATCTTGGTGGCCCTGCATGATCTCTCTCTCCAGCACTTCCCTGTCCCTCTTGAGCTGAGGAGCTCAGAATTGGACAAAGGACTCCAGATGAGGCCTCACCAGGACAGAGTAGAGAGGGAGAAGAACCTCCCTCGACCTGCTGGCCACACTCTTCTTGATGCATCCCAGGATGCCATTGGCCTTCTTGGACACAAGGGCACATTGCTGGCTCATGTTCAGTTTATTATCAATCCGGACTCCCAGGTCTCTCTCTGCAGAGCTGCTCTTCAGCAGTACCACCCCAAGCCTGTCCTGGTGCATGGGGTTGTTCCTTCCCACATGCAGGACTCTGCACTTGTCCTTGTTGAACCTCATGAGGTTCCTCTCTGCCCAACTCTCAAGCCAGTCGAGATCACCTGTAGAAATTACCACGTCCAATTCTTTGAAACTAAATAAGGGAAATATTTGGGCTCCTTCTCCGGTCTGAAATGCACATATTTTAGTCACAACAGGGACAGCACAGGTAGGACAATTAGATTCAAGTTTAATTCAATAAACCTGTGGTGAGATGAATGAACATCCTTTTCTCTAACACTATCTGATTAAAAGTTTCTTATATTAACTTGTTGTTCATAGCTGTTACATTGTATGACATTTCCTCATTCTATTATGAAGCAAAAAAAAGTCCGTTTCTTTCCAGAATAGCTTTTGTATACAATTTTAAACACTGGTTTTGTTCAAGCTGAACAATGAAAAGGAAGGACACCTGCAGGTGGAAGTGATTGCCAGAATATCATGCAGAGAAATGACATTCAAAAGGCAATTTGTCACCAGCTCTAGATGGCAGATAAGCAGAATACTTCAGGGCATCAACAACACTCCCCATCTCCTATCAAGGCATCATTGCCAGAACATTACCTAATTTTAAACCAAGAAAAAATTCACCTCAGATAGGTAAAAAATTGAAAAGTCCCTGAATCCATTTCACAATTTTTGAGATAATGAAGGCCCAAACCAATAAAAACTATACACAATTCTCTAAGGAAATGACTAAAGTATGTGCGAATAGTCCCACAATTCAATGAATACTTAAGGTGTCTCATCTTGCTTTTCATGTTTTTTTTAAAAAAAATCATCTAGTTTATATTAGTAGAAGAAAACTGCCTAGTTCCCAAATGCTATAGGTTTGTACATCTGTAAAACAGGAAATTCTTTGACTAGTGACTTCTTGTTGCACCAAGTATCTACTAACAGTTACAACATCACACTAAGATTAAGGTAGAAACAATATACAGGGCAAACCTGCATGTTATATGTTTCATATTAGTACTGAAAATACACAGAGAGGTTTAACTAATGATATCACAAAATGAAAGTGCAAAATGTAAAATATATCCATTCTGCTGGAGAGAAACTGAAGATATAGTACAAGGTTTGGGGTTTTTTAAAAGATACTGCTTATGTCAAAACCAAAACTCTTTCCCTTTCAAGGGGGAAAGCTTTCCAATTATGTCTAATAATGTGCCCATTAAAAATGGAAACATCAAACCTTGTATGTCATTTTTTTCATACTATAAATGTAATATTTATAGCTATATATTTATTAATGGTCCCATTTTTCTAGTATCACCATGTATTTTGGGAGATCTAAGAAGGAAGACTAGGATAACAGAAAAATTGCTTCATTCCAACCTGGTAGTTCCTATGGTTTTATGAAACTATCATCTGTGATTATCAGGCTGCTTTTAAACATAATCTACTGAGGGTAGAATGTGATTTGCAATATTAAATGTCATCAGTGCAATCACGTTGCTCAATTCCCACATACCCCTTTGAAAATCTGCTCACTTTTGTATTTAAACTCCTTTTCCCCTACAGAACACAGCATTGATTCCTCATCTTTAGTGAGATGAATCTCTTCCCACGTGATTTCACATGTCAGTCTATTCTAATCACTTCCAGCTGCCTCTGCTCATCCAAGCACAACACAGGCATTCAAAACGGCTATGAGATGCTTTCTTTAGGAACTCTTATGGCTAGGAAACAGATTACTTCAACAACTCTGAGAGCTGGATAAGACACTCCCCGTATACTAACCTGCTGTTGACAGAAATACTACCAAAACCATAAATGCCTGTTATACCGTCTGACCTTCTAAATGTTGGGTGCTTTCCAAACTTTTTTTCTTTGACTGATTTACTGTTGCACTAAGTAGCTTGTCAGAGGAAAGCCAGTATAGTTTCCTACTGCTGTAACAATGTTGAACAAGGACAGGATTCAAATAAAACCCTGAACAAAAATCCCTTGGACTACATAGGAACATGTAAAACCTGATTTTTTGTCTATGTGTGTTTTTTTTCTCAAACGTGATAACTAATTTCATTTTTTCTCTGCAGTATTTTGCAATATATACACATAGACAGTACACACAAATAGATATGTGCATTATTTGCTTATTTATATACACATAAGCATGTTGCATGTATGTATATCCTTAATCCATTTGAACACTCCTCTGACCTCTGTAGTGACAACAGCTTTCAATTTACTGTGACTGGTACTTATCTTGGTATTGATCTTTTCCTGAAGTTCACCATTGAGACTTTTAAAATATAACCAGTTCTAATAATAAACTCAAGCAAATGTATTTGACATAATAGAACAGATATACTTCTCATTAACTTGAAAAAGACTGGTTTTTTGCGTTTCTAAAAAAACAATATGTAAGGAGTTTTACCAAATAAAAACTCTCACTGAAACTCTTAAGTTACAAATGCTAGTTTTCTAAATAGTGTCTATTACATACATTAAGTAATGTCTATCATTGGATCTTTCTTAGAACACTTTAGAAACATGGAATTATTTTGATTGGAATAGACCTTTAAGATCATCCAGTCCAACCACTAACCTAACATTGCCAAACCCACCACTAAACTATGTCCCACAGTACCTCATCTACATGTCTTTTAAACAGTTCCAGGGATAGTGAATTTATCACCTCTCTGGGCCGACTGTTTCAGTGTTTATCAAATCTTTCAGTGAAAATGTTTCTCCTAAATTCAAATCTAAATCTCCTCTGGCACAAATCCAGGTCATTCCCTCTTGTCCTATCACTTGTTACTTAGGAGAACAGACTGACCCACTTCACTACAACTCCCTTTTATGTAGCTGTAGAAAGTGATGATGTCTCCCCTCAGCCTCCTCTTATCCAGGCTAAACACCCTCAGCTCCTTCAGATGCTCTTCATCAGACTTGTGTTCCAGGTTGTTCACTAGCTTCATTGCCCATCTCCATCACCTCAGTATCCCTCTTGGAGTGAGAGGCCCAGAACTGAACACAGCACCCAAGGTGCAGCCTCACAAGTGCTGAGTTCAGGGGGAAGGAAAAAAAAAAAAAAAAAAAAGCCTGGTCCTGCTGGTCACACTATTTCTGGTACAAGTCAGGATGCCATTGGCCTTCTTGACCACCTGGGCACATTGCTGGCTCACGTTGAGGCAGTTGTCAATTAACAGCCCCAGGTCATTTTCCATCAGATGACTTTCCAGCAACACATCTCCAAGCCTGTAGTATTGCCTGGGGTGTTGTGGCCCAAGTGCAGAACCCAGTCATTGGGCCTTGTTGAATCTCACACAACTAGCCTCAGCCCATTGCTCCAGCCTGTCCAGGTCCCTTTGAAGTGCCTTCCTGTCCTCACACAGATTCATGTCTTCTGCAGACTTACTGAGGGTGCGCTCAGTGCCCTGATCCAGATTATCAGTAAAGATACTACATTAAGCAGGCCCCAACACTGAGTCCTGGGGCACATCACTCACAACAGGCCAAGAACTGGATTTCACTCCATTTCCCACCACTCTCTGGGCCTGGCCATCCTGACTGTTTTGCATCCAGCACAGAGTGTGTCCATCCAAGCCTTGGGCAGCCAGTTTCTTCAGGAGGATGCTGTGGGAGACCATCAAAGTCTTTACTGAAGTCCACAAAGACCATATCAACAGCCTTTCCCTCACCCATTAAGCAGGTCATCTTGTCATAGATGGTCAAACAGGAATTGCCCTTCATAAAGCTGTGTTGACCAGGCCTGAACCCTTGGATGTCCTGTATGTGCCTCATGATGGCATTGACAATGATGTGCTCCCCAGTGCTTCCCCAGCACTGAGGTCATGGTCTTTCCTGACCTTCTTGTCAATGGGTGTAACATTTGCTAACCTCCAGTCTTTGAAGACTAAACACAATCAGTGCTGCAAATATTGAAGTCTGTTTTAACTCTACTTGCAAGTTTTTATGTTCATACACTTTATAGTAAAAAATGATTGGAATGAAAATAAATATCTAAAATTAGTGTTTATATGTATATCTTTTCTTTCATAAAAAGGTACTATGCAACTGATTACAGACATATAGCAATATATACCATTTTTTTCCCCAATTGAAGTATTTAAAAAATTCAGCAGAGTAATAAGCTGATTTTCATATGATGGTCAATTTTTTACCTTTCACTACAGTGAAATGAGGGTTTTATACACGTGTTTTCTAGGAAGACAGAAAAATGAATTTTGAAAAGTAGCTTCACTGATTTAAAAAGTGTTCAATATTAATTTAAAAAAAAAAAAAGTTTTCTAGATTTTTCAGTAATTAAAAGTAAATATGCTGTTTTCAGCATTGCTTCCTGCAAGTTTCATTAGAGAAAATTGCTGATTTTGCTCTCTTCTGTAACTTAACACATGAGCTTTTATTTTCCTTCAGTCTCCCAAAGGGTCAAGTAAAGTTATATTACGCAAAATGAGTTTGCTGCCTCCATGCAGATGTATAGCTATTCTGCATTACTTTTTCACATATTTCACATGAAACATGCTATGTATACATTATTATATATGCAATGTGTATGTATGTACATCTGTGTGTGTATATATATGTATATACACATATAACAGGAGTAAATAAAACAATGCATTAAATTTTTTCATCATTATGGTTTTCCTCAGACAAGAAGAGAACCTCACTACAATGTTTTCCTAACTGTTTTTTAAACAGGTGAGCATTTTCGGTACAAGTAGACAATGAACGAGAACACAGCAGGGAAACTGCATTTTGGACGATCACAGATTTTAAACATCAAGGTAAAAAGAGATCCTCATTTGATGTAATGGATTCAAGTCCAAGAAATTACAGAGTGATGCCAACTGAGGGCCTAAGACACTCAAAGTGATAGAGGCAAATTGCTTTAGCGCTGGTATTTTTCACCCAAAATAATAAATTAAATATAGATTAAATTTAATTACTCAAAGAGTAAGGTAAAAATAAATAATTCAGATTAAGACAGTTTTTCTACACATAGCTGCTTACATAGCAAGTTGGACCCTAATTTTAAATTTTGTTCTCCAAATTATTTCCCAAAAGCAAAATAGAGTGCTTCAGAGTACTTGGAAAACTCAATACAAATTGCAGTGCCAGCTTTTGTTTCTTATGTTAAGACCACAAGAGAAAAAAAAAAAAATCCAGTTTCCAATTTTATGTAATAACTCGCTGGTTAAAATATAAGTACAATTGATATGAGTGACCCAGACTCAATTTTGTTCTCTGCACATGTAGATTTATAGCCACACTTTACAAAAATTCTCTAACCACACAGTTAAGTGACTGTGTGGGGATACATCATCTAGAGTTTGTCTACTGTACAGAAAGGTAATTTCAGAAATCAGAGTCCAATCACAACATGGCTCTGCTTGCATACAGGATGCTCAGTTGAGAATGGGCACATGGACTTGTCCTATTTTCCTACTATACACACCAAATTAATATTTAAATCTTAAATGACATACCCACAACCTCACAACCTACAGAGTATTTCCTTTCCTTAAATGTTGCTGCAGTAGCAAGGTGTGATATAGTAAGTAGTGTGACAGCCTTTTTATTTATCCTTACATGTAGACTGTAATACAGAGTAATACCAGTGACATAAGGGAAGTACTTGTAACTTCAATGTGCAAACACCTATAACAATACAGATAATACAAATCTAACACAATAACTTGATCATCCTTATTATTAGCTGTTGTGCACATTATGCTACCACACACATCCTAATCTAATACTTACATTAATGTGAAGAATATACTGTAAATTAATTCAGCACTGACAACAGATAATTAAAGGATCCAGAGGAACAAGAGTTTCTACTTGTTCTACTAAACCTGCATCAATATCCCAGGAAGAAACACTCATTCTCAAGTAAAAAACCATTAAGCCTATCACACTGTATCTTTACTAGATAAAGAAGTTAAACTAAGCACTTAAATTCTACCTATAACACATATTACAGTGCTCTAATCCAGATTCATGTTCCTGAAAGCTCAATAACCGTCTAGCTCCAGAGTAATCTCATTGTTGCCGTAGTGTCTGGGAGAAAGGCTTTTAAATTCCCCAAGATGTAGAATGGTATAAGCCAGACTCTTTGGTGTTCTCCAAAGCTGAGTGTATGTTGTAAAGGAGAGGCCAGTATGATTAGTGTAATAGAGAAAGACTGTGGACAGGGAAGAAACAAATAAAAAAGCCTCATCATCCTGATGATTTCCTAAGAACTAAAGATTTCCTTACTCTGTGCCTTCAGACAACGGAAAAAAAAAAACACCAAACCACAACCTACTGTAAGGGAGGGATCACCAAAGCACATATTTTCCTGAAGTGTCTCTTCATTTAGCAAGACATTTGTGCCAATTGTCACTGAGTTAGGATTCGAACTGTGATTGGTCAATTAGGTTGTGGTGTTTTGATTTGTTTGTTTAAGAAAACAGCCAGTCCATTTTCTATTTCAGCCATTTGTTCTCCCTCAGCAGGAGTTCTTTGTTTGCTGTTAAGCTTGTAAATTATTGTCAAGCATATTCAATAATGTGTGATACAAAGTCAAAAGCAGAAGTGATTTCTAAGTGTGTGTAATTATGCATAAGTAACTCTAAATTGGTTTAATCTTCACTGCATCCATAGGTAATAAAGATAAAATCTGAGAGTGAGTTAGTACATTCTGAGGTTATTTGCTTTTCTCACTTCACTTTTCTAACCAATTTGCAGGGTTTGACATTTTAACTCTTCTGATTAGGGACAACTAGAATCAATAACCCTGTTGCTGGTTGGTGTTGTTATCGGTAAAGCAGCTACATGAAAATAGCAACAATTCAACTCATCACAGAATCCACGACAGAGTTTCTGATAGCTGATTTCATGAAGTATACAAACTGCATTTGCAGTTATACACTAGGTCTTCATGAATATAAACCACAAAGTATTTGTGCTCAGTAGGGAGCTCCTGCAGAATGAGAGAGCAACACCACCAAACAGCCACACAGTCCGTGAAATGAAATACATTTCCTATCTAGGAGACTGATAGATACTATTGAGGTAGGATGGAAATAGTCATTATTTGTCTGCTGGATGCCAATTTCACAAATAATGACAGTTGTTTTATCTCTAGACAGTAGAACATCACCACAAAGTAATAATGAAAGAAAACATACATATAAAATATTGATTTGTATAATTTATAAGTCTTCAATTCTATCCTGAAAGTAATTTAAGCTACTATGAAATGACTGCAAAATGCTACCACACCAATTCTCTAGGATATCTCTATTCTGTAGGCACAACTGCCTACACATAGGGTCAAGAGGTGGCAGAACCTTGCCATGCTTTTGCAACAACTAAACTCAAGCACAGAGTTACTGAAAGGGTAGCAGAGCAGAGTGTAGCTATCCATTAACAGTGACAGGTGTGACATTATGGTACGATCTCTATGTTATACCTTTGTCTGGAATGGGATTAAGTCCTGAATATCCTTCTTTGAAAGAAGATTGTTTGAAAAACAGCAATCTATCCTAAAAGTTGTGGCTTTGAAAGCACAAAGTATCATTAAATCAAAAGATTTGTTTCATCCAAAGTCTCTTCTTATTCATCAAAAGAAAGCGACTGCTTGAGAAAATATTTTTTTGCTTAAATATAAATCCAGAAAAAAACCTCAAACTTTAAATTTGTATTGGGTTTGCATGGTGAGATTTTAGTACGGGAGTTGGGGCTACAGGAGTGGTGTCTGTAAGATGCTGCTACAAGCTTACCTGGCTCCAAGACAGACCCACCACTGGCCAAGGCTGAGCCAAACAGCAGCAGTGGTAGTGCTTCTGTGCTAACATATTTAAGAAGAGGAAACCTGCAGTGGAGAAAGGAGTGGAGTGGAAGGGAAGCAATTCTGCAGAGGTCAGTGTCAGGTCAAAGTTAGTGATGAAGGAGGGGAGGTGTGCCATAGCAGAGACCACTTTGCATCCCATGGTAAGACAGCCGCTGTCCCTCTGCAACCCGCAGAGGTTCACAGTGGAGCAGAGATCCATTTACAGCCTGGGGAAGACTCCATGCTGGAGCAGGTGGATGTCCAAAGGAGTTGTGACACCAAGGGAAGTCTGTGTAGGGTCAATCTGTTTCTGAACAACTGCACCCTGCAGAAGTGTAGTGACACTCTCCCTAAACGATGTTTGTACCTAATTGCAATGAGATATTGATTAGAACTTCCTTTTTTAGAATCTTTAATTCTCTTAGATTCAGGTCCTAATCTACTCTCAGTGTTACCACACTCATTGTCAGATAGAGTTAAATAACCTCATTAATACTTCATATATTCAGTAACAGGAAAATACACTGATCAGTTTTTGCCTAGATATTTTCCCCTTCACAGAAATTCATTCTTAAAAATCCAAAAACTCAGTCACAGCAAAGTTACTGTCCTCCTAGACAGAGCAGGCAGTACAGCCCATTCACTTCTGTAGAGCCAGAACCAGTATCCCTGGAGTTGGGAGTGATAAGGAAAGAGAGTGCCAGAAACTACATAAATGAAACCCCAACTACTTTTGATATCATGCAGAATTTCAGCTAATTCTTTACTTGAGACAAGCAAAACATGCAATAATCTCTACTATGAACATCCTTTCCCAGTCTTTTAAGATCTTTTCAAATAATTTGATAATTTCATTTAATTTTACCTATATATAACAATTTTATGCTAATTATATCAATCTGAGCTTTTGATATTTGCCTGATGTGACATCTTTTTGTCATTCAATTGAGGTTGATTTAGTCATCAAACTACTTGATTACGTAAAAACAATCTATTAACAAGTGAAATCTAGAAAGTCATTTTGCAATCAAGGCAGCTCTTATCACAGCCAAGGAAACTGTCATAAAGCTAGTTTACAGGACTGAAACTGTTACCTTCACTACAGGAGGTAGGTACCTACAGAAATAACCAGAGTTAGTTTTGCCTTTGTTTCCAAATTGTATTCCTCTGAACTACAGAAAATAAACATTTATAATATCATTCCCAATTTCTATATTACTCTTCCACTTAATCTCCTGGGCTGTTTCGGTTTGCTTTTGGGGTTTTTTTGGTTTTTTTTTGTTGTTGTTGTTGTTTTGTTTTGTTTCTTTGTTTTGTAACAGAAAGTATCAGGTCTTTAACATTTTGAAATGTTTCATGTTTCTTTGAAGGAATATTACTTATTGCCTAAACATGATCTTATACCGTCTCAGCAAATATAAATTCTGTTCAATGCACCTCTTATCTCTCAGAGCAAATTCTTTAAAAAGGTTGAATGTAAGGAAAAATGAAAAAAGTATGTTTATCGATAAAAAAGCAAGGCATGGCACAAAATAGCTTGGACAGAAAACAGTATTTTCACAAAACTTGAATTTAATATGTTACTGGGGTTTCATGTCATTAAATATTCATTATTTCTGTACCTTGAGAACTGTTGCATTCCCAAGCATATAAAGTTTCAGCCTGCCAGCTATAATCCTAGCTTAGTGTACATCATCTCACTTTCCTGATCTGTTTTGCAAGCACTAGTAACTATTGTTTACTTGATAAATGCTTCAAATGAAAAACTGTAACATCTATTTAAATTTATTAACAGAAGAACTTCTATCTCCAATTGTCTGGATGTAATCAGAGGAAACCAAGAAAAGCAAAATACATCAGCATGATACCTTGGCTATTTCTTTGCCAAAAAAAAAAAAAAAAGTCTATGTAGTACAAATCATTGTACTCTGCTGTTAAAGCCAATAGCAGATAATGTTGCTCAATAATCAGTCACTCAATGGCTAACCATTTAATATCTCACCTGGTTAATAAATGTCCATGTCATGTTATTAAATGCCAAATCATAAATGTTACACTTGAGTAATATATAAAGTCAAATTTTCACATCTGAGGATTATTATAATCTATTGAGGAACGTTTTCTGTTTGTGGGTTTTTTATAATTCACTATTTCACTGCCTGATTATAAAAAGGGAATATCCAGTGGCTTGCAATGAATATAAAACTGTACACATTTGTTCTTATTGATACTTCTTTGTTCATATTTGTAAATATAACGTACATATTCAAACGAGACTTGAGATTGCAAAGTGTCATAATTAAACACTGCTTCCCTTCTAATTATGTCTAGGAAAGGCTGAAAGGCATTGCAGAAGAACTTGCAGAAAAATGAATGAAGAATGAAAAGTAAAACAAAGTTTAGAGCACATGCGAGGCTACATTTGTTCTTTTTATGTTAAATGAAAAGTGTATCACCAAAAACTGGAAGCCTAAATATCAAAACTAGTCAAAATGGAAAAACTGTGCTTGCAAGGTGAAAGTCAGATTAATCACATCACAGATTTCTAAATCTGCCGCAGAATATTCCTGAAGGTGGTATAGACTAAAATAAATAACTCTTTTCAGGTTCCAAATTAATTTTAAAACCCACAGGAAATAAACTTCAGTATTAATAAGGACATCTGAATGATCAATCCCTCCTCACCAGCATGCAGCTTAAATGAGCAAAACCACAGGTTTGATACTGAAGCTACTATAAAGCTGAAGATAATAGTTCACCATATTAAATGCAAGGAAGGCTATTACTAAGCTCAGGCCTCTGGGATCAAACATGGAGAACTAACACAAAAACATCCAGAAACAGGTGATAGAGACAATGTTTCAGTAGTTGTAAAGAATCCTATACACAGGCCTTGGAACCAACTGGACTGCCTTAAAAGGACCTGAATAACTCTGCATTCACAATGGACACAAATGATCAACGAAAAAGTCAGATCTGACTCCACAGGCAAAATAAACAGTTGCTCTTGGCAACAGGCTGCCAGAGGCAGCAAAATGACTGTGGTCCTCCTGCCCACAGGCTTTGTGATACAACCTGAGGAAGTCACAGATTCTAGTGGTGCAGATGCTCTTCTCCTCACTCTCCTCCTCCTTCCTGCTGCTCCAACACTGGGTCAGCTCACTGTGAAAACAGCACTGGGCTGCTCTCATGCTACCCTCCTTCTCTTGTCTTCCCATGGCCTCTCCTTCTTAGAATAGGAAATACCTGATAGTAGCCAAACTTTCAGTATTGTTTGTTGGGATTTTTTTTACTTCCTGCTGTACAACACATCAACTTTTTCTTTTCTGCTGATTTTTATTCCAGATTCTCTCTCACTTTACTGATTCTATTTATCACTATTTCCATTGTCATTCCTATCTCAGCATACATCAAGCTCTTCTACACTTCTGGTTTACCATGAAAGACTTCACAGAACACAGAAGGGACCTCCAGAGATCATCCAGTCCAATCTCCTAGTCAAGCAGGTCCACCTCTAGCAGGTCACACAGGAACACATACAAGTGGGTTTGGAAACCTTCAGAGGAGAAGACTCCACAACCTCCCTGGGCAGCCTGCAGCAGTGCTCCCTCAGTCTTAGAGTAAAGAAGTTTTTCGTTATGTTTAAATGGAACTTTTTGTGTTCCAGTTTATGTCTAACACTCCTGGTCCTGTTGCTGGACACTACAGAAAAAAACACTATCTCATCCTCTTGACAATCATTCTTTAGATGTTTATAAATGTTGATGAAGTCCCCTCTCAGTCTTCTCTTCTCCAGGTTGAACAGCCCGAGATCCCATAGTCTTTCCTTCTAAGAAAGATTCTCTAGTCCCCTGATCATCTTGGTAGCCCTCTGCTGGACTCTCTTCAGAGGTTCCCTGTCCCTCTTGAGCTGAGGAGCTCAGAACTGGACACAGGACTTCAGATGAGGCCTCATCAGGGCAGAGTCGAGGGGGAGAAGAACCTCCCTCAACCTGCTGTCAATCTTCTTCTTAATGCATCCCACAATGTCATTGGCCTTCTTGGCCACAAGGGCACATTGCTGGCTCATGATTAGTTTATTATCAACCAGCACATCCAGGTCTCTCTCTGTAGAGCTGCTCTCCAACAGGTCAATCCCCAGCCTGTACTGGTGCATGGGGTTGTTCCTTCCCACATGCAGGACTCTGCATTTGTCCTTGTTGAACCTCATGAGGTTCCTCTCTGCCCAATTCTCAAGCCAGTCAAGATCCTGCTGAATGGCAGCACAGCCTTCTGGTGAATGAGTCAGTCATTTCAGTTTGGTGTCATCAGTGAACTTGCTGAGAGTACACTCTGTCCCCTCATCCAAGTCGCTGATGAAGATGTTGAATAAGACTGGCCCCACAACTGATCCCTGTGGAATCCCACTAACCACAGGCCTCCAACTCAACTCAGTATCATTGATCACCACCCTCTGGGTTCTGTCATTCAGCCAATTCCTGATCTACCTCACTCTCCGCTCATCCAAGCCACACTTCCTGAGCTTTCCTATGAGGATGTTATGGGAGATGGTGTAAAAAGCTTTGCTGAAGTCAACGTAGATGACATCCACTGCTCTACCCTCATCTACCTAGATAGTCACGTCATCACAGAAACCTATCAGTTTGATCAAGAAGGATTTCTCCTTGGTTAATCCTTATAACCATCTTTTCACTTATGCTTTTAGAGAAGACATCCAGGACGATCTGTTCCATCCTCTTTCCTGGAACGGAGGTGAGGGTGACTAGCTTGTCATTTCCCAGGTTCTTCTTGCCCTTTTTGAAGACTGGAGTGACACTGGCATTCCTCCAATCCTCAGGAACCTCAGGCTTAGCAATAACATCAGCCAGCTCCTTTAGCACTTGTACGTGCATCCCATCAGGAACCATTTGGTTGCATGCTGAATGATCTAGGTAAATCAAAAGCTTTGGGTGCCAGGATTACTGCAAAGCCACTCTCCTAACCCAGCAGCTCTCCTAGAAGCCAACCCACAACACTGTGATGACCAAGACAGACAGGAAATAAAACATGATGAATGCAGACATTACAGAAAACATCTTTGAAGTAGTTAATTCAGATACCAGTTAAGAATACTGCTAACCAGATGACACAATAATACTATGGTTTTCAACCTACACCAGAACAAATAACAAAAAAACACTAATAAGAAATACAGCAAAAAAGTGCAGGAAAACACGCAAAAAACACTGATACAGGACATCTAGCGATTTTATGGATCAGCCAAAAAAATCAGGTGGTTTATTCACTCGTTTCAATAAAGCTCTCTATGAAGGTGAGATGTCCTACAGTACCCTCCCTGGTCTCCAGCTGCTGTTTCAGAGAGCATGTAGTCAAGCTGCCGGCCCATTTGACTACCTGAACCATCAAGGACATTCTCCTGGAACCTGCTTCTGTAGAGGGATTGGACTAGATGATCTCTAAAGGTCTCTTCCAACTCCTATCGTTCTATGATTCTATGAACCAAGAGTGCTTATCAGTAAACCAAGTTAATATTATAAATAAGTCAATTTTAAGAAAAACAAAAGTAATACCTTTTTCATCGATAATATTTCTCTAGGGCTTCCTACTATTTATTTTCAAAACATATCACAGTTTAGAACAAGGTTTTTTTCTGCCCTAAGAAAGTGTGCATTAGACCAAAATCACACCCAGAGTATCCTCAATGACACTGAAGAGAACGAAATAGAAGAGAACAATACAGGAAAAGCCCTTGAACTGGAATAAAGTAAGAGATCCATCAATGGGTATATAAACAGAGTAGAGAAGTAGGTAATAGACACTAGCAAGAGTAAACCACAGCAAAGGGAAAGGACAGTAAAAATTCAATATGTGGAACTCAAACCAGACACTTTTGCACATACAGATTATTATGTTGAATTGATTGCTTCAAACTCTGTTCTTGACATTTATTGTGTTTATTCCATTAACCAATCCTTTTAAGGGCCCTGTAAGACAGTTAACAAAATTCAAGGTTCTCAGCATACTGAAAAGACGCTAACAGCACTAACAGGCTCTACCCTCAGGCTGTTAAAAATGAGACTGAGATGCTTCAAACTACACTAGTTTTCCTATAAACTGAGGTTGCTTTGCTAGATCTAACCAAAGATGATATCTTGACACAAACAGAAGCTCGAAACAACATTTTTCTCTGTCATCAAAACAGACTAGCAGTAAGGTTTCGTAATTTTCTTACGGCAGATTTGTATACCGCTGCCCATTTGGCCTCAAGCATCTTCCCAGCTTTTAATCAAAACATTGTCCATTGCAGTCATGCAGCAGAATTGTAAGCACATTGATGTTTCTTCCACATGTTTTTTTAGTCACTATAAACTTATGCAAATTAACAATATTCTAGGAAGAACATTTTCCTCTTCATTTCAGCACAAACACACATAAATACACATTAGCCAAACATCATCTACATTTTCTATGCCAAACTGAAAAGTCAGTCCCAAGTGGTATTAGTTATTTACATGCCATTGACAGCTTCATGAGAAAATCATAACTGTGCTCACAGCGAAGGGAGATTCTCTGTGAGTCAGACAACACCTGAGTTTTGGAGAGTTCCTATTATATATATCTCTTTCTAATGAAGGATTATATGTCAGATAGGGAGTCTCTCCTGCAATGCTTTGCGTCAAGGAAATTTAATCATTTTCTACTATCAAAGGACAAATTTGATGAAAGACTTTATACCTTGACCTTAGAGAAACATTAAAATGGAGTAAAAGAGCACTGAAGTTTACTTGGTGCACATTCATAGAATCATAGAATCATAGAACGGTAGGGGTTGGAAGGGACCTTTAGAGATCATCTAGTCCAACTCCCCTGCAGAAGCAGGGTCACCTAGATCAGGTCGCATAGGAACATGTCCAGGTGGATCTTGAAGACCTTCAAGGAAGGAGATTCCACAATCCAACTGGGCAGCCTGTGCCACTGCTCCGTCATCATCACAGTGAAATAGTTTTTTCTTATATTTAAGCGGAACTTTTTGTGTTCCAGCTTCATCCCATTATCCCTTGTCCTGTTGCTAACTACAATAGAAAAAAAGGATGTCCCAGCCTCCTGACACTCACCATTTAGATATTTGTAAATGTTAATAAGATCTCCCCTCAGCCTCCTCTTCTCCAGACTAAATAGTCCCAGTTCCCATGGCCTTTCCTCATATGAAAGATGAGCCAGTTCCCTGATCATCTGGGTGGCCCTGCGCTGGACTCTCTCCAGCACCTCCCTGTCTCTCTTGAGCTGAGGAGCCCAGAATTGGACACAGGACTCCAGATGAGGCCTCGCCAGGGCAGAGTAGAGGGGGAGAAGAACCTCCCTCAACCTGCTGGCCACACTCTTCTTGATGCATCCCAGGATGCCATTGGCCTTCTTGGACATAAGGGCACATTGCTGGCTCATATTTAGTTTATTATCAACCAGCACATCCAGGTCTCTCTCTGTAGAGCTGCTCTCCAACAGGTCAATCCCCAGCCTGTACTGGTGCAAGGGGTTGTTCCTCCCCACATGCAGAACTCTGCACTTGTCCTTGTTGAACCTCATAAGGTTCCTCTCTGCCCAACTCTCAAGACAGTCAAGATCCTGCTGAATGGCAGCACAGCCTCTGGGGAATCAGTCAGTCCACCCAGTTTAGTGTCATCAGTGAATTTGCTGAGGGTACACTCTGTCCCTTCATCCAGGTTGTTGATGAAGATGTTAAACCAGAACTGATCCCTGTGGATCTCTACTGTCCACAGGCCTCCAACTTGACTCCGTGCCATTGATCACCACCCTCTGGGCTCTGTCATTCAGCCAGCTCTCAATCCACCTCACCGTCCACTCATCCAAGCCACATTGCCTGAGCTTTCTGATGAGGATGTTATGGGAGATAGTGTCAAAAACCTTGCTGAAGTCAAGGTATATGACATCTGCTGCTCTCCCCTCATCTAGCCAGCCGGTTGTGCACTCACAGAAGGCTATCAGGTTGGTCAAACAGGATTTACCCTTGGTGACTCCATGTTGACTCCCCCTTGATAACCATCTTTTCCTTCATATGTTCAGTGATAACATTCAGGATGCGTTGTTCCATCACTTTTCCAGGGATGGAGGTGAAGCTGACCCGTCTGTAGTTTCCTGGGTCATCCTTCCTGCCCTTTTTGAAGACTGGAGTGACACTGGCCTTTCTCCAGTCCTCAGGCACTTTGCCTGTCTGCCATAATTATTCAAAAATGATGGAGAGAGGCTTAGCAATCACATCAGTCAGCCCCCTCAGCACTCTAGGATGCATCCCATCAGGACCCATAGACTTATGATCAATTAATTGCACAAGATTAAAATAGAGTTTCATTATATTGTACACAAGAAAGTAGAATTACCTTATCCCCAAAATTCTATTGAATCAGTTATCTTGTAAAAGGAACAAAAATAAATATGATATTAAAGAGATACAGCACTATAAAATTAATACAAACACACAGCACAACTATAAGAAACAAAATCTGGATAAATAAATCTGTAGTTCTCATGTAGTAATATAAAAATCTGTTAAGTGTACTTCCAACTCACACAAGGTTACTATCTATAATTTATTAATGCCAAGAACTTCTACACCTATATCCTTCAAGCCTCTAGTAAAGTGAGCATTTTTTACCACACAATTATCTTAAAGGTTATATATAATCTCAGTTCAGGAAAACAGGCTAGAATTATGGAAAATACATCTATAAAATGCACCAATTGCAACAACTGCAGTTCCAGCTAAAACAATAATTTGAAGCTTTAGATGTTCAAACCTTTGACCTTCATGCATCATCAGGAGCAATACACAATGTCTTTCTGCCCTGAATGATTTCTAGGACAATGTGTTTAATCCAGTAATGGTGAGATACTGCTGTTAGTACAAAGAAAGAAGTAAGACACACAGCACTTAACTGTGTTCTGTGTTAGAGTCAAAGAATAACAGGCAGGAGGATTAAAACCTTCCCAGAGTCTAGGCAGGCTCACAGCAGTTTCATTTCCACACATAAAACCCATACATTTGGACAATACCATGGAAAATTCACCCCAGAATCACTTCTTTGAGATTCGAAGTATCATATAAAATCCTCAAGATTGGGGTGAAATGCAGAAGGAGGAAATAGAGCTGAGAAATGGAGAAAGACCACATACCACATCATTACTTCTACTGAGATGCAAGAAGTCACAATGATAGTAGAACCGTAAAACATAAAGAAGAGGCACTGGCTTTGCTCAGATAGCTCTCAGGAAGGCTGCCTTAGCCTAACTACCTATCGTCACAGTAAAAACCACCAGGAATAGAAGCCAAATCTCTCTTTTGATTTCAACATCATGAAGTATATGATGAGAGACTGCAAGTGGAAAAGATACCAATGTGGAACTTCAGAGCATCTTTGTGTTGGTTGATACTCTCCTCAAGTCAGATCAAAATGAGCTTTACACTGTTGAGTTTGCATGTGACTTATTCCCATGTTGATAAATTATAATTATCACTGAAACAGCTGGATAAAGCAGTAAGAACAGGTGGAGAATTTAGCCATCTGCTACACATTAATAACTATGAATAGGATAGCGCAAAAGCAATTAAGTCCATACTACTTTTTAACTATATAAGTGTATAAAATGCTGTAAAAAGTCTGGAAGCAGAAGCAATAAGCAGCCCTTCCTACACATACTCAGAAGAATGCAATTAGGTACTGATTCACAGACACAGCACAGAAAAATTCAGGAAGAGGAAGAACTGAGATACCATTAGATGTAAAAATAAGACAAATCAAAGGGCGAAAAGAAGTGAGAATGTTTGACAGGAGACAAAAATAGATGTAAAAATAAGACAAGTCAAAGGGCGAAAAGAAGTGAGAATGTTTGAGAGGAGACAAAAATAGAGCTAAAAAAATGGGGGAAATTAAAGGAAGCTATTTTTAATATGTTATTAACATGCGCTATTTTTTAATTGAGAACAAAGCAAAAGTTAAACATTGCAAAAGTTTACATTGCATAATTCATCGAAAGGTGGCTTTTCTGAGAGAAGTGGCCTCCTCATTTTCTTTGTTTTACATACCAATAAGATTGTGGTCAGCATGGTTCTGATTATTAGAACAAGGGGAGCCAAGGCAGGGAACTAACAACCATAGGATGCATAATCACCTGTTAAATTCTTGCCAACCACAGTTTCCCTGAGTACAATGACAGCCACACTAATAGTTCACTTGTCATAACATCAGCTCCATGGAAAATACACAAAATGCGTTTAGATGTGTTTAGTTCTCTCTAAATCATAGAATCACAGAATGATAGGAGTTGGAGGGGACCTCTAGAGATTACCCAGTCCAATCCCCTGCTAAAGCAGGTCTACTTAGATCAGGTCACACAGGAAGCTTGTCTAGGTAGGTTTGGAAATCCTCAGAGAAGGAGACTCCACAACCTCCACAAAATGGGCAGCCTGTCCCAGTGCTCTGTCATCCTTACAGTAGAAAAGTTTTTCTTTATGTTAAGTGAAACTTTTTTGTGTTCCAGCTTATGTCCATTACCCCTTGTCAGATGTCTTGCTTCATAATCAGAATTATCTAATCAGTAATGAAGCTGCATTGGTGTAAGGCTAAGTTAAAATGAAGATTAGTCACTCTGACTATGCTGAAACATCTGTCAAGGATATAGCTTCATAGTGTTTTTCTTGAACCAAGGTCACTTTTGCCACATTGGCCAATAAGACAACTGAATTTAAAGACTGTAATTTCATTGCATTTCAGTTGCAATAAAAGAGATCACTTTTACAACTGCACTGGTAAAACTAGATATAAATTGTCATCGTCCCATCCTACTACACTTTAGGAGTATCACAAAAGAGACGATGTTTTGCTAATCTGAATGCAAACTCCAGTCCTAGAGGCCAGGCATATGATCAAAGGCGCGTGTAATTGATACAGTTTGGAGGTCTTCTCATAAAAAAAAACAAATGACAAAGTGAAAACAGTATTCACACCCACACTTAACTTTCCTACAGTTAAGACACACTGGCAGAGCAGCAAGTAGGGAAGAAACTACTATATTATATCTAGCCCATCTCTGAGATACTTGGTTTTAGTCCCACTCATGTATGGCAAACAAAAGCAAGTATGTCTTTGAAAGGATATTCCTGTAAAGTGTCAATGGCTATAACTGAAAGAAGTAGTAAATTAATACATCCACTAAAACCTTGGGAAAATGCTAGCATGAAACCTAGATATGACAGTAACAGTAGCTATAGGAAATGTGACACAACTGACTGAATACATTCTGTGCTGGAATACTGTGCAGTGACAGACATAGTACAGAGAGCTGAGGAAGTTATTTAGCGAACTTTCTTCTGAGGCTGTCTTTAGTTTTGTTGTTGATCCATCAGTTAAAGTTCCTTAGCTATATATATAAATTGGCAACTGAAAACAATGGCACAAAACATAGATATAAGTTTTAAAGTAGGTAGGTGATTAACAAAACCTCAGTTTATGCATTAATATAAATGAAACTAGACAAATGAGAACAGATGGTGTCTTGGGGCAATTATTTACCATTGCTAATGCATAGAAATGCAGTAAATGTAGCTATTAGCATAGGAATGCTTTCATCCAGCTGCTATCTCAGCATTAAAAGACAAATTAAATTAAATTTGAATTAGAAGACAAAGGAATAAACCTAAAGATACCTTTTCCTTTTCCACATTAGAAAAACATAACATACATCATGAAGGCTCATATCTGGAGAAAGAAACCTTTGTAATATGTACACAGTCCCCTAAAAAAAAGAGAAAAGCACTAGTGCCAAACACAAAGCTTACATTTACTGCTACAAGTGAATTTGAAAAGAGGCAAAGTGTTCAGATTTAGTGATTTTACTAAAGACCATCTACACAAGTGATCCATTTTATTCGATCTTAACACACAGTTGCAAAATTCTTCCTTCTGCCATCTAGTCTTGTCATATTCTGTGGAAAAAAAGACAACGACTTGGTGCAACCTCCGGAAGAGCTAAATATTAAGATCCGGGGTTTTCCGAATTCTTCTTTAGTTGCTGGCTCAAAAATTAGTTCCATTTTCTGAGATGTTTTAGTTAATATGATACTGAGCGCCATACATGACATTGACAATGGTTGGCTGCAGAAGTCTTGAGATCTGTTTGTCAAAGTTAACACCATTTTCTCCGTTTCTCAGATCACTTTGAAGCTAGATTAAATTGTAACCATAATAGATTTTCAATGAGAAATTTTTCTTTGACTATGTGATGATTAGTAGGTAAAACAATGGAAATAAGCAAAGATTTTCCCTAACATTAACTAAAAAAAAAAAACCAACCAGTGTCATCAATTAAAAGGTGGCATATGAATCTTTGAAACAGAGTGCATTGCTCATGAATGTAACAGCCTTTGCTCCACAGGTGATGGCACTTTTTTGCTCTTTGCTCAGCCATTTGACAAAGGAAATTTAAACTACCTTAGAGCTCATCTTCAAATACATTATTTACAAGCAGAAGAAATAACTTTTTTAATTAGTCTGACCTAGTGTTTAGTGTTTAACACAAACCACACGTGTCTTACCCAAACTAAGGTGATCTGTATTTATTACTTGGACTGCATCTGGTTTCCATTGCACTGATTTCCATGGCATCTCTGGTAGTAGCTCCACATCTCATGCAATGGAAAAATAGCCTATTTACAACAGTTCTCAGTGCTTTGTTGCAATAATGATCTATGCTCAGTCTTGCATCTTTTCTAAAATTAGCTTGTCTAAAATTAGCTATGTTCAATTTGCAGCTAAAATTGTTTACCTTTGAGAGCTGTACACTGTCAAACTATGTTCACCAAGTACTCAAAGAATCTTACAAAAGCTGATCTTAAGATTTTTCTCATCAAAATAGATTGAAAATATGTTTTTCTAGAGGGCACTTTTTTATTTACATATAAAGTAATTGTGAAAGCTTCTTGAGTGCTCTTCCAACATATCAGCATATTTTTGAACCAAAGTCACAAAAAGGTATGTTTCATACATATAATAAATTGTCAAATACTTCTTGACCCTTAAGTCCAGCAACGTAGCATTAGAGTATACCTCCATTCTTGCTCATCCAAGATTCACATGCCCACTACTTCATATCCCATAGCATGTGCATTTACAGTACAGTAAATGATTAGCTAATCTAAAATATTCTTTTTACTTTAACCATAACATCACAGTTTTCCTTTGCCAGCAGTCTGTTATACATCATTTCTTTCTAATACAAAAACATTATCCTACAACAGAAATAAACAAACAAAACCAGATTTACATATTCATTTTAGATGAGCATGCATAATGAAATGCAAAAATGAACCTTTCTGAAAATCTAGGTATCTTGGCTCTGCAAAATGTAGGTAGTAATCTCACAAGGACAAACCTTCTAATGATTTCTGATTGACATTGCTAGTTGGGTCAGAGCAGGATATATGGAGACAAAAAAATCTTCTCCCTATAGAACACAATGCAAGTTGAGCAGCAAATATTCTATATGCTGATATACAAGCGGATGGAGACTTTCTAGAGTTTAATAATTCTGTTTAAAAGCTGTTGTCATCATTTATATTTAAGTAGCATTTAAAAACCATGGCTAGGATTGTGCTGAGCAAAATGGAAAGCAAACAGAGCTGGCAAATCAAACAGTCAAGTCAATGACTGGAAAGGGAAACTAAAAACATTGCCCACGGATGGTCAGTTTTAGAATCAAGAGCTCTGAAAATCCAGTTCAAGTCCACCTACAGCAAATTTTGTGAGTTTCTATGGGCACAGGCAGTCACTTGGATGAAAAACATGGCCTGTCTCCAGAAATTACTGTGAAGTTGAATTTCACTCTCGGGTATACTGGTACATATGAGGGAAATTCTACTGTGACAGTAAAGCTACCTCAGATTTATGCTGATCTAAATGAGAGCAGATGAAGATCTGTAATCTGCTGTCTGGTTTATAATAGCTCAGAGGTTCACATGAAAATGTTATATATCTTTACTGTAACAACTCTAACAACTATCTTATTGTAAAGAAAAATCAGGTGATGACAACCTCAACAGTACATACTGAATGAGTGCAACGAATTGACCCACCAGTTGGTATAAACATATCAAACGAAAAAATATGGGTGAACAAAGACTTGGGGCTACCTTGTCATGCCCACTGGCTAACTGTTCAGTGTCTGGTACTCATACGTATTCAGGGTGATCTTATCATTCATCAATGAAGGATGGTCAACAGTTGTCAAGGCAATTCATAATTCTTAACCTGTGACCAAGCTTAGTGGGAAATACACCTTTACCCCCTGCCCTTTTACCAGAACAGATAAGCTGTAGCAGAAAGTGGCTTTACAGTGCTTGGTCATATCCTGATGCAGGGGAAGGCACTTAGTTTTTGAGCCTAACCAAACATTTCCTTCCTACTGTGAGTCAACAGTTTCAGTTTGGTGGCGTTGTGCTGGTCACAGACTTCTACTGAAAGACCATGTGCAACACTGCTTCTGGCTATTATCCAAAATCATATTCAAGTCTCAAAATAAAAATATATATAGCAATACACATAGAAATAACTTCCTACAGAACAACAATACATAGAAGCTTTCTTCTTCAGTTTATACAACAATTAAATCTTCATTAATTGTAAAAGTACTAGGTTTTTAAAAACAATTCTTTTTTTTTTCCCCGTAAAATTAAGCTATAGGGTTATGTAAGAGTCTTACTATTACAGACTGTTTCTTTGGCTTGTCAAGATAATTTTGTGTTTATCACATTAAAACTGACTCTTGCAAAACATTGGTTTACATTTTTTCTCCACTATGCTGTTATTGTCTATTACAGAATGAAATAAAACCACAAATAAGCATTATTTAAGATAGTAATGTATAGGGATGTCTCTTTCAGGCAACCTCAGAACACATGTCATAATTTCCATCAGATGTTATAATAGAAAAAAAAGTATTTCTATGAGTAACAATAAACACAGTATTCACACTAGCTGTATTTTTACTGTTGAAAGACAAACTCTGCTATGTTAAACCAACCTGATCTCATACCAGTGATACAATTTGATGTGTTGATATGCTAAGTCTCACAATTTCTACATAAAATAAAGTTGAAAAGGAACATATTGTTATTGATTGTGACAGATAACAATGGTGTTACGTAATTCAGTGGAGAAAAACGAGACATTATAAAGTTTAGATGGACAATGCATTAACATTCAAGTAAATTTGATTCACAGAGGCAATAGTTTTCTCATCTCTGGGACACTGAAATGGTTTCTTATGGCTATAGGAAATATAAAATGCCTTAAGAGGCACAGCCTATGCCTTGACTAGAAGATTGTCTAAAAAGGTTGATAGTATATGCTACTTCAACACCCAAACAGCATTGTAAAATGCACATTTCTATATACCTTTTCACTTGAGAGCTTACTTCCAAAATCTTCCCACGTGTTTAGTAATTTACGTATATTGCCTGTAAAAAGATCTATGGCATTAAAGTGCCCAGCTATGTACACGGGACAGGATTCCTCAATCTCTGAAATCTGTTTCTACTCCAGAGTTGGCACTCTGAATAGCCTACAAAAAAGGAATTTAGAAACACTGCACAATCACGTGTCTAGGAAAAACAAAGCTGAACTAGGATGGAAACTGCCAAGGGAAATCAAAGGGACCAAGAATAGGTTCTGCGCTAAATACACAACACGTGAGAGCATCAAAAATACAGGCCAACTGGTAAAAATGGTGGATGCAGCATACACTGGCTACAAAAGCAGCCTACAACACCTTGGGCTAGTTGGTGTCATCAGCAAACCTGCTGAGGGTCCACTCTGTCCCGTCATCCAAGTCATTGATGAAGATGTTGAACCAGACTGGACCCAGAATCAATCCCTGTGGAACTCCACTGGCCACAAGCCCCCAACTCAATTCTGTGCCATTGATCACCACCCTCTGGGCTCTGTCATTCAGCCAGCTCTCGATTCACCTCACTGTCCACTCATCCAAGCCACACTGTGGATGAGGATGTTATGGGAGACAGTGTCAAAAGCCTTGCTGAAGTCAAATTATATATATTATATATATATTATATGCATATATATATGTGTGTGTGTATATATATATATATATATAGGTATGAATTTGAGTAGTTTCTTATCCCTTTCGTCGTGATCTTTGATGTTCCAAACTATCAGTGACACAAGCTGGAAGTGTCAGGGCCCTTGACAGGGCTTGTCAGGGCCCAGGCTCCCATTCCCCTGCCTAGTCTTAAAATATCCTTCTCTGCAAACTTCCTCGTCCCCTGTCCCCAGGTTTAAGTACTTGATTTAAAGGTCTGCTCTGACATGGTGTAGCTGTGTAACCTTGTGTAACCCTGGATGAATTTTCTATAAAGAGTGTTAAAGCATAGGAAAATGGCTATGAGAGGGTCCAGCTGGGGGCATCCCATGTAGCCTCCACCCACCGGCTTGGGTGCTGCACTGAAGCTTCTGTCCTGCTGTCGATATGTTTTGCTTTGATTGTACCTTTCTGGGTTTGATCCTGTCTTGCTGACTTGACTTTCTGGCTCAACTTCTAATCTGCTTTATGCCTACAGACTTCATTGGCAATAATAAACCAGACTGATGGCAGAGCTTTGTTAATGTCACGTACCATGGGACTGCATGCCTTATCAATCGGGTCACTGCCTTGCTGTCACCTCCAGTTCCCTTGTTCCAGAGCTCAGCCATGTTGGTTGCAGACAGCAACTAACAGGAAAGGATTCAGTAGCATCACCACTAATACAAATGGAAGTATAAATGATATTAGCACTACTCAATCTCAGCATCTTGACTAATCAATTCAGCAATCTATGGAGCCTATCAGGTCAAGTGTACTGCAAAATGTATGCCTTCAAAATATTCTTAATAGTACTATTGCCCTCAAAATTCTTAATGTACTATTGCCCCAAAATGCCATTCCTATAAATTCTATTTGTTTTTCTCTTTGCAATAATATGAACAGATTAAAAATATTTGTAATGTATTTGCTTATACAAAACATCCTGCGATCTCTTCAAATGTAACTCCCACCTCTAACAAAATAAAAATCTAATCACATCTTTAGGAAAGCTTGAGATAAGATCCAAAAAGTACATAGCAATCATTTAAAACTGCCTATGTTATACCTTCTTTTTTTCATGTCAACAATTATGGGTATGTGACTAAAGTTTCTAATCATAAACAAATTATACATCTTAGAAGTTCTCCATCTAATTGCACATAGCAATAGAGCAGTACCATGAAAAACCAGCATGCATCACTTCAAGTGATTTTACCACATTAATCACCTTCCTACAAGATTTCATTCGTCATAATGGTCTTTACTCAGCAAGAATGAAAGTCATCACCTACATTCCTAATAAGCTTGCTCTTTCTTTTTGAATAGCTCAATCAAGCAGACTGAGCTCTTTATAGGATAAGTCACTTCTTCAAAGTAGTGAAACACAGCAATACCCTACCCATAAGTAGAAGGCTGAAGTAGATCAGATTACTCATAAGAAAATTAATTACTTGAAAGACTAAGGCTTGAATTGTTAGTTTCCAAAATTTCCTGAAAATTGATGTAATTTTGGGAATGTAAAGTTCAGGGTTCTAGTACCATACTTTTGAACATATCTGGAAATAACTACTAACAATAGTCAAGGTTTCTCACTTACCTAATCAGTTTAGAGGATGAAGCTCTGAAATCCTAAATGCCACTATGAAAGGATATCCCCAGAGACAGAATGCAATCACTTAAACCTGTACTTAATTCTGCTTCTGTTAGCTCTCAAGGCTGAATTGTTTCAGTCACATCTTGTCAGCCAATACTATCTATTAAAACCAAGAAATATACTTCTATTGATCTGAACAGTCACTACAAGATGCTGACTGACCAATGCTAGTCTCTCTGCATACAGTCATTTCCAGCAACTCCTGAGAAGTAAATCAAGGAAAAATACATTTATATTACCTATTTGATTAATTTTGAAACTTCTTTCTTCTAAAAGTTATCACTGAGACTTTCAAAATTTACTTTGCTTCAATGAGACATGAGGAATATATTTTTAGAGCCTGAGGAGCCTCTGCTGCATGACAAAAGAGATACATTCTCTCTCATAGTGAGGTTTAAAAATGTCTTACTCTTTTCAGCTGACTAACAGAATTCATCTTACAATGCTTCGTAACCACACTTTGTTCCTGGTTTAGAGCTTTAATGTCTCCTAAAGGAACTTAGATCAGAATAATTCAGCAACAGAAACTCCTGATCAATCAGATCTAGGTGAAGAAAACACATAATACTTGAGACGGCAGAATTCTAATCTACTACTACTCTTAAATAGGTAACACCATCCTATTTATTTTTACTAATAATCTGTCTGTGGAAGTTCTATCACTTGTAGTCATATAAGAAATCTCCACAATCAACCATATTAGTCACATCACACTCTCAAATATCTTGCCAAACAAAAATTCTCCCTAGCTGCTTCCCCTATCTCACCAAGTTACTTCAACACACCTGATAGGAGTGTGCTGACAGCCTGTCACAGGAGTAGCTGCTGTGGGACTCTCACAGGGGAAGGGAGAAGTGCATCTCCTGCTCATGGGCTGACAAATGGAGAAGAAATAACCTGCCCTGTGTTTTCTTTTTCCTTTCTTGAATGTCTCATAATAGTTCAAACATCTGTGTAGTTTAGAAGCTGCTAGTGCCATGATTCTTCTATATATAATGAAGGCTGAAGCTAAGGAAAAGCTAAGGAAAGACAGAGTTTTCCTGGTTAGCACTCTCCATATAGCACTTACAGTCTGACATTTCCTTTTTTAGTAGTTTATTGTGGGAAGGAGGAGTTTTAAGACCTAGATAGTGTAAGTAAAGACTGTCCTGAAGAATTGATGGCAGGGACTTTGTAACCTATAAACTCTACAGACCCCAGGGAAAAAAGCCTGATTAACTGAATTGATCAATTTGTGACTGATCATTGAAATTCACTTCTGTGACTAACAATCTGCATGTCTATCTTTGTATATCATGCATAATTCAAACATACACTGCATTTACTTTCTTCACTTGAAATTATATTAGAGTGCTCATTTGGGGTCCAAATCAAAACCTTATAAAAATGTACTTCCTGTATTTCTTTCTTCTATGCACTGAAAGATCTTACTTGATTTCCTTCTGCTCATATATAGATAAAGTCTTCATCAATGAGCACACAAGCATTTAATCTGCCTCCTGGCCTTTTTGATTAAACAAAGAAATAATTTCACAAAAAATAAAAAGAACTAGCAATAAGAAAATGATTTAGAGTCTTCACTGGAAATTAAATGTATTAGAAAACATACATACAAATCTTTTAATGGATCACAAGAAAACTTTTTGCACTCCTCTACATTTAACCCATCAAATACAAGAGTCTGCAATGTATTCTAACCATCGAGTACAATTTTTTAAAGATAATATGCTAAAATACACACCAGTTGCAGATACACAAGGAAATGACATACAGTATGAAGCCATGCATCTGAATCTCAGCTTACATCCATTACTTTTTATGATGCTAAGAATAGACAGTGTAGAGACTGAAGCCCCAAAGTAAACCATGACACAGATAATTCAAGATCCCTTGTTTTTTAATGCTTTCATACTCATAATTCCATCTACTGGTTTCTACCATGCTGAAGCACTATCTACAGGTTTAGTACATCCAGGGGACAAAAAAGTATATCACTGCAAGGAAGTACACTTAAGTTAACAACTGATCTTATTACTTTTTATTACACTAACTTGCAAATAATCATCTTTCTGTCAGCACCTTCTTTCCATTTGTCTAGTTTCATTTCTCTTAATGTTTTAAAAATGGATCTTTTTGGTAATTAAATAAAATGAGATGTTCACACATTTAACATCAAGTCGAAAAGAGGTAATAAAAATAACTGCTTTAGAATGGATGAAAATAAGAGAATGAAACTATAGCAGTAGTAGTGTTTTGAACACAAAATTCAAGTAGTATCTCTTCTCAGACAGAATCAGAGCAACAGACAAAGTCAAGTGCAGAGAAATAAGTGAATCCAAGGAAAGAGCAGATGAGATCTGTCGACAGAAATAAATACTTTTATCTGAACAGAAACTGTACATGAAAGGTATGTTCAAAAATATTAAAGGATTCTGGAGGCATAACAGGGAAATAAGTAGTCTCTAACAAGCACCTCACCCTATTTTATCAGCAAGTAAATATTTTGTACTTAAATTCAAAGTATGACCTTCTAAAAGCAGTGTCAGCCTACTGGCATTCCTTGTCCTTTTAGTTGAAGAATTTGTGAAAGTAAGACTAACGCATGAAGAGAGGAACCTATGAAGAGGAAACTGACGTGCAAGGACACATTGATCTCTCATGTTTTCTATTGTAGGCATACAAAGTTTAGTACTGAAAGGACAAGTGCTTTTCAATGCATTTTTCAATAACTTCTCACCAACAATGAAGACACTTTTAGACAATGTATGTAATCAATAAGAAACTAATTAAAATTATATTAATACCCTGAAATACACACATAATTAATCTGAGTCGTGAGGACAGAACTAATCAATTGGAATAAAGCAAACCGAGGGAAAACATCATCCAAGTGCTGCAATCACTATGATGGCTTAAGAGTTGAGAACAAAAACTAGCACAAATCTTCCTAGAAATGCTCTAAAAACTATATCCTGCAACCTGATGCAGACCCAAACATTTCACTCTGATTCTAAGTCTAATAGAACAATAATTATTTGTTGATTATGAATAACATAAAGAAAGTGTTTAATATTTTAATATTAATGTTTAAATATTTTTAATGTTTGCTCTAGTGCAATTTCACTCTAGTGATGATACATCACTTTTGATGTCATATCCCTGACCTGAAAAAGCAAGACTGTGTTTCTGAATAGAAAGTGTAGATGAAAAAATACAGACTACGTACTTGCTGAAATTAACTAAATATGGATAAATCATCCAGAGAAAACATTATTTGACAGCATAAAACTCATAAATCCTATTAGAACATAGGAATTGGTTTAATACACATGGATGTTAAGAAAACAGATCATTACTGAATAAATTGTCATTTAATCCAAACGTCCATCAATTGCAAACTGTTTTTCAAGGCTTCATACTTTACAATATGCATATACCATTTTGATATAATAATACAAATTCTGTAACTGGAAAAATGAGTTACCAACTAATGAACTTACCTAACTAACCCTGCATTTCTTTAACTCCCATTGCACTGCAGCAAAAAGAGCCATTTGAAAAATGAAAACCTTGAATGTAAAAGATGACAAGAGAATGGAGTCCCACAGTCATTAAATAACATAGGTTCGAACATAAACAATTCTTTCATCCTGTTTAGAGAGGAGGTAAATTTAGGAGGGGGAGGAAGTAGAAAGTGGCATTAGCTGAACTGATTTGACAATAAATACTCCAGCCATACAGATCAGGTTCAAAATTCAGCTCCTGGAATACTGCATGAAATTTTAGCTTGGATTCTGTTCTAATCCTTTCTTCCCTCTAAAAGAGTATCTACACTTTTTACTGTTAAACCTGTTAATATAGCTTGGAAGAGTCAATATAGCAATGTGCCCTTGTGACCATGAAGGCAAACGGCATCCTGGGGTGTATTAGAGTGTCTTTAGTAGGTCAAGAGAGGTTCTTCTCCCCCTCTACTCTGCCCTCGTGAGACCTCATCTGGAATATTGTGTCCGGTTCTGGGCTCCTCAGCTCAAGGACAGTGAGATGCTTGGGAGAGTTCAGTGCAAGGCTACAACGATGAAAGAAGTGGCGCATCTCACTTATGATGAAAGGCTGAGGGAGCTGTGGCTCTGCAGCTTGGAGAAGAGGAGACTCGGGGGTGATCTCATTAATGTTTCCAAATATGTAAAGGGTGGGTGTCAGGAGGATGGAGTCAGGCTCTTCTAAGTTATGTCCAATGACAGGACAACAGGTAAAAGCTGGAACATAAGAGGTTCGAAAGAAATACAACGAAGAATTTATTCATTGTGAGGATGACGAAGTACTGGAACAGGCTGCCCAGATGGGTTGTGGAGTCTCCTTCTTTGGAGATCTTCAAAACCCACCTAGGCAAGTTCCTGTGTGACCTACTCTAGGTGGTCCTGCTCTGGCAGGGTTGTTGGACTAGATGAACTTTCAAGGGCCCTTCCAATCCTTAAGATTCTGTAATATACATCTGCCATGCAGAATATCTCCTAGGGTATATTTTGTAGAGATATCACAGTTATCAGAAATCTGCACTTGACACCTTCGGCTACAGTCATTGCCTGTGTGAAGTCCACTGATGTACAGTGACTAATGGTCAGTTTAAAGTTAGTAGTCCTTGGAATGGATTGATGAGGGTTTCTCCTGGACTCCATCACTTTCAAAAACTGATATCTAAGGCAATAATATAATTGTGTTTACAGCGAAGTCCTCCCCTGCATCCTGTCAGCATAGTGCTGCATGTGTGTTCTGTGCCCTAGAGTATAGTATGTGATTCAGGGGAGGCAGGAGGCAAAAAGCATGCTTGAATACTTGCAGCATCCTGGGCTGTATTAGTTAAAAGCATAGCTGGCAGGTCTAGAGGAGTTATTATTCCCCTGTACTCAGAACTGTTGGCAGAGTGCTGTCTGTGTGCAGTTCTGGGTTCCGCAGTACAAGAGAGACATGGAAATACTACAGCAGGGCCAGTAAATGCTCATGAAGCATTTATTAAGACTAAGGGAATGGAGCATCACTTATACAAGGAGAAGCTTAAAGAGCTGAAACTGGAGAAAAGGAGCTTGAAGAAAAGCAGGCCCAGGGACAACTTCTTGATGTATGTAAAGAGTTGATGGGAGAGTGAAAAGAAGATTAAGCCAGAGTCTTCTCACTGTTTTGCAGTGAATGGATAAAAATGCAAATGGACTTAAAATTTGAATACCCAATATTTCATTTAAACATAATGATTACAAAAACACCAAAAGACTCGAACACACAAAAACAACAATGACGGTAGTCAAAAGTTACCTGAAGAGGTTGGGGAGTCTCAGTCTTTGGAAACATTCAAAATGTTACTGGCCCTGAGAAACCTGCTCCAATTGACTGCTTTGGGGAGATGGTCTACATTATATGTTCTGTGGTTTATAGGTGAAGGGAGCTTCACCCCATCCAATGTAGATACTAAGGATAGTTATAACATCAAAAGTGTCTTCATTTCATTCTGAAAAGGCAGTCAGGAGCAGACTCAAATGTGTCCAAGGAAATCACCAGGGAAAGTATATCATGCCTCGAACCAATATGTGGAACAAGTTAATTTACTATATAAAAGAAAGGTATTAAATCTGAACTGTTCTTGAGGCCAGTTACCAACAGCATATAGAAGAAAGAATGGGGAGGGAAGAGCATGAATTTCAATGAAGCCTCCAATTATGACTATAACTAATTATAACAAATTACAGATTCAAACAAAAGTTCCTTTAGCTACACTGTGCATTATGCCTCATAAAAAAGCATTGACCAGATTTGTCATTTGAAGGAAGACAGAGGACTAACACAACCCTTAAAGGTTTGGAGAAAAAGCAGCACAGCTTAAATATTTAAAAGGATGGCAATTCAAATGAGAGCCTATGTTTTGATCAGGACATCCTTCTGCTGATAGGTGATATAGAAGAAATATGGCATCACTCTTTCTCTTTAGAGGTCTGGCCTAATAGTGTAATTGAATCCCAGCTATACTGGGCACACGACTTTAAAAATTCACTACACAGCACAATACAAGTGTTCTTGGCTCAGACACGATTCAAGACAAAACAGAAGTGCATTGTAGGTCAGCACAAAGATGTATGTACAGAAGCCTGTGAAAGGGGTAGTTCTATTTTACTCATTACTGTTTTGTAATGAGTACAAAGCCTTACACTGTCTGACAAATGTCATACCATGACATCGACCTTGAATCACCTTAAGTACATTCAAAGTTTAGTTTATTTTTTTAAAAAAGTTGAATCAAAACTTTGCTTTCTTCAGAATTCTTGCTTTACTCAGTTAGAAATAAAAATGTAAATACTTTTAGAGATAGTGATGGAACCTTAATCCAATTTCCACTTTTAGTCAGAATTGAACAACTCTATTATGAGATACTAAAACCACTAGCCAGAAAGTAGAGCATGTTGCAACTTTATTGTTTTAACCAGTTTTCAGTGTAAAATACACTTTTGATGAATCAAAACATTTAGTGCATCTTTCAATACAAAACTATTTAAGAAATATTGAGTATTTAAAGTATTCCTTTTTTCACTCTACTATAATTCAAAAGAAAAATAAATAATCTGAAGCTGAATACGTGTTCAGGTTGGTTTTCATGTAATAATGCATGAGCTCAATGTTTCGGTGTCGATTCCAGCTAAATTTCTATGGGGAAATAGTATTTCTATAGAAATTTAAAACTTGGTGTGTTGGTTTAGGAGAGGAATAGGGAGGGCAGGGAACAGGAAAAGGTTATCTGCCACCTTTTCCAGACAGTAAAGGACATAGCATCATGCTCTAAATGTACAAAAATATAGTTACTAACTAGTATATTGAAGACCGTAGTTATGAAAGAGATTTCTAGCATTGAGAAATATGTATTTTTGCTTTTTAATGTATAAAAGATAAGAAATAAAATTAAGATGTGTCACAAAAATGATACTTTAAAGAAAAATCAGAGATTTGCACTGACAGCTATTGACAAGGATCAGAGTTATGTCATCATCTTCAATGTACTCCAGTATTTCCAAATATGCAATTATGCGAATGGCATTGTAAAAGAAAACAAACAAACAATCATAACAATAGGCTCTTTATTGACAGGTCAGGAAAATGTTCAGAAATCTTAGATAAAAAATGGAAACATTATATCTGCAGTTTTTAACTCAATTATTCAGGTAACTGCCAGGAGACAAAATATCCTTAAAAAGTAGCTACTTTCATTAAGAACTATATATTTAAACACAAGACTCCTTATGCTCAATTTCTAATCTCTGTACATGACAACTGGACTCTTTCCAATGTGAAGATTGCTCACTAAGGAAAAAAATAAAAAAAAAACCCTCCAAACCTACAAGATTACTAACATAGAAGTTCTAAAAACAGAAGACCACCATATGGTCTTTCAAGTCCTGTCCTTAGAAGCCTAGGTTACCTCACTGTCTGAGTAATTTCATTAACCTCCAAAACACAGACAGAAGACAAATATACCTCACTCTTCAGTGAGTGTTCTGGTCTGATATAGACTACTGGCTAAGTTTTTCCTAGTGATTGTAATTTTTTTTTTCCTCTGACTTGACAGCATTTTGTGCAAAATTCAGTCAGAACGGTTTAGAGGCTGCTAATCCTCCTCTTCAGCATCAGTTCATGACCTCCTGCTTCAAATGCTGCTAGAGAGCATCTCAAACAGCTTACTGGCATGAATCTAATCTCCTTTCCACAACTATATAATGGCTTAGGTTCCTCTCAATCTCTGTCCATACTCTTAGTAATACTGAAGAAATCAATTTAATACATAAATAATATTAAAGCTAAAGCCAGAGTAGTTTTCATCCTGGTCCACTGAGTCATTTGCATTTCAGCAGTATTAAAAATAGTCAGTGGCCACTTTCTCTTTAAATGACACATTCTCTATTCAGAGAGAAGTACTGTCATATAGTACACTAAACAGAAATGTGCCCTACCTTGCTCATTTCTTCTCTTTCTTTACATCTTAAGGTTTAATTATTTTTACTTCCAATTTCTCTCTATGCAAACAGTGAGAAATATTATACTTGTGCAATCCCATTAAGTTTAAAATCAGCACAAAGCAGTGGAAAGCAAGAGATTTTTACACCTGCATTTGCAAAATGTCCTTCACTAAGGGATGGTCACAGTGTGGCGAACATTAGCCTTTTGGTCAGGAGAACCATGATGTGAAATTTTAAACACATGCAGCAAATGTAACTTATTAACTGCTGCAACAACATGAACAGTTTCATTCTGCAAGAAATAAGATCACAATGTTTAATAGTATATTGTCTTTTTAGAATGTTGTCAAACACTGAAATATATATCTATCCTTGTAATCCAACTATTGATAAATATCCAGTGATAAACATTCTGTTTTCAGATATACAAAATCCTCAGAGATATTTTTTAAAATGCTATTGCAACCTTTGTTCCTAGAGAAAACACTAGATCTTCCTATTGCTGGAATAGAAGAAAAAAAATTCATTTGAAGCTCCCCCTATAGCAAATATATCAGACGACCAGAATCATTTAAGGGTTCCAATAAAGTTAAACTTGTTGTACTTTTATGATCACAGAAGTTTTGACAGTGCCTGCACATATCTTTAATGTGATCAAATAGTAAGTGATGTCTTACTATGGCATCTCAGCTGGGTGCTGAAAAAAGAACTGAGGCACTTAACATGCATTAGATTTTATCTCTTTGCTTAAAAAAACCTGGAATTGGGTCAAAATGCTTTATACTCATTGGATCTTACCTTGAAATTAATTAATTCTCAGTATAATATTTAAAGTCTCTAAATTAAGCATTTTTGTTTCTCAATAAAACATGAACAAAAATGAGATTACAAGAAAAACTTAAAATACCTTGATCTCAATAAAATAAAGACTCTTATAAAGTTCACAGAAAAAAAACCAAAAAATAACAAAAAACTTAGATGCCATTAATACCAGCCAATCTTCCACAAGATTTGTTCTTCATTTGATAATGGGACAAAACTCAAATTTCTAATGAAGTAACAGAGAAGAAAATCACTTGGCTCAAGGCCAGGTCAGTAATTTTCCTGATTACCTGTTTTAGATTTGTGACTCCAGCTTAATCTTCTCTAATACACTAGTCTATAAACTGTCCGATTTCCTAAT
>NW_026908420.1:0-43153 GCF_028858725.1 Colius striatus
TGCCAGGGGAACCTGCTTTAGGGCTGGAGGAGCTCTGGAGCTTCCTTCCCACCCCCATCCCTGTGTGATCCTCTGGTTCCACTGGCACAGGAGGAGAAACTCCTGGCCCAGGCTGCCCAGGGAGGCTTTGGAGGCTCCTCAGGAGCTTCCCAACCCCCCTTGGCCTCATCCCTGTGCCCCCTGAACCTTCTTTAGGGCTGGAGCTTCCTTCCCAACCCCCCTTGGCCTCATCCCTGTGCCCCCTGAGCACCAGGAGCCTCCTTTAGTCCCAGATGATCCCCAGGGATCCCTCCCAACCCTTCTCCTTCCTTCCTTGGCCCCTGTCCCTGCAGTGGATGGTGAAGTCCAAGGTGATCAGCGAGCTGCAGGAGGCCTGTTGGGAGATGATGTCAGCCATGGCCAACGACATCATCCTGCTGCTGGACTCGGACAACGACGGCGTCCGCACCCACGCCATCAAGTTCATCGAGGGGCTCATCATCACCCTGTCGCCCAGGGTGCCCGACTCTGACGTGCCCAAGCGCCACGAGAACGACATCAGCCTGGAGAAGATCCCCAAGGACCACCCCTACATCAAGCACAGTGGGTCTGGGGGCACTGGGAGGCACTGGGGGGGGTACAGGGGGGCTACAGGTGCCCCAAGGAGCATCCCTGCATCAAGCACAGTGGGTCTGGGGGCACTGGGAGGCACTGGGGGGGGTACAGGGGGGCTACAGGTGCCCCAAGGAGGATCCCTACATCAAGCACAGTGGGTCTGGGGCACTGGGGGGGCACTGGGAGGCACTGGGGGGGCACTGGGGGGGGTACAGGTACCCCAAGGAGCATCCCTACATCGAGCACAGTGGGTCTGGGGCCACTGGGAGGCACTGGGGGGGGTACAGGGGGGCTACAGGTGCCCCAAGGAGGATCCCTACATCAAGCACAGTGGGTCTGGGGGCACTGGGGGGGCACTGGGAGGCACTGGGGGGGCACTGGGGGGGGTACAGGTACCCCAAGGAGCATCCCTACATCGAGCACAGTGGGTCTGGGGCCACTGGGAGGCACTGGGGGGGGTACAGGGGGGCTACAGGTGCCCCAAGGAGCATCCCTGCATCAAGCACAGTGGGTCTGGGGGCACTGGGAGGCACTGGGAGGCACTGGGGGGGTACAGGGGGGTACAGGTACCCCAAGGAGCATCCCTACATCAAGTACAGTGGGTCTGGGGGCACTGGGAGGCACTGGGGGGGTACAGGAGGGGTACAGGGGGGCTACAGGTACCCCAAGGAGCATCCCTACATCAAGTACAGTGGGTCTCGGGGCGCTGAGGGGGTACAGGGAGGCACTGTGGGGGCACTGGGAGGCACTGGGGGGGGTACAGGTACCCCAAGGAGCATCCCTACATCAAGCACAGTGGGTCTGGGGGCACTGGGAGGCACTGGGAGGCACTGGGGGGGGTACAGGTACCCCAAGGAGCATCCCTACATCAAGCACAGTGGGTCTGGGAGTACAGGGGGGTACAGGACCTAAGAGCCCCCCAAGTGTGCTGTGGGCCGAGAGGGTGTCTCAGGGGTCTCAGGGTGTTTGGGGAGGGGTCTCAGGGGTCTCTCCCCAGACGTGCTGTGGGCTGAGGAGGGTTCTCAGGGGGTGTTTCAGGGTGTCTGGGGAGGGGTCTCAGGGGTCTCTCCCTCCCCCAGGCGTGCTGTGGGCCGAGGGGGGATCTCAGGGGTCTCAGGGGGGTCTCAGGGTGTTGGGGAGGGGTCTCAGGGGTCTCCCCCCCAGGCGTGCTGTGGGCCGAGGGAGGATCTCAGGGGGTGTCTCAGGGGGGTCTCAGGGGGGTCTCAGGGTGTTTGAGGAGGGGTCTCCCCCCCAGGCGTGCTGTGGGCCGAGGGGGTGTCTCAGGGGTGTCTCAGGGTGTCTGAGGAGGGGTCTCTCCCCCCCAGGCGTGCTGTGGGCCGAGGGGGGGTGTCAGGGGGGTCTCAGGGGGTGTCTCAGGGTGTCTGAGGAGGGGTCTCCCCCTCCCCCAGGCGTGCTGTGGGCCGAGGGGGGATCTCAGGGGGGTCTCAGGGGGGGTCTCAGGGTGTCTGAGGAGGGGTCTCTCCCCTCCAGGCATGCTGTGGGCCGAGGGGGTGTCTCAGGGGGGGTCTCAGGGGGGGTCTCAGGGTGTCTGAGGAGGGGTCTCCCCCCCAGGCGTGCTGTGGGCCGAGGGGGTGTCTCAGGGGGGGTCTCAGGGGGGGTCTCAGGGTGTCTGAGGAGGGGTCTCTCCCCCCCAGGCGTGCTGTGGGCCGAGGGGGATGTCTCAGGGTGTTTGGGGAGGGGTCTGAGGAGGGGTCTCTCCCTCCCCCAGGCGTGCTGTGGGCCGAGGGCCGCGCGGCGCTGGAGCAGCTGCTGCGGTTCATGGTGCACCCGGCCATCTCCAGCATCAACCTGACGGCGGCGCTGGGCTCGCTGGCCTCCATCGCCCGGCAGCGGCCCATGTTCATGGCCGAGGTCATCCAGGCCTACGAGACCCTGCACGGTACCGGGGCTGGGGCAGAGGGGGCTGGGGGAGAGGGGGCCGGGGGGAGAGGGGGCTGGGGGCAGAGGGGGCTGAGGGCAGAGGGGGGCTGGGGAGAGGGGGCTGGGGGCAGAGGGGGCTGAGGGCAGAGGGGGCTGGGGGAGAGGGGGCTGGGGGCAGAGGGGGCTGGGGGAGAGGGGGCTGGGGGCAGAGGGGGCTGGGGGAGAGGGGGCCGGGGGGAGAGGGGGCCGGGGGAGAGGGGGCTGGGGGGAGAGGGGGCTGGGGCAGAGGGGGCCGGGGGGGAGAGGGGGCTGGGGGAGAGGGGGCTGGGGGAGAGGGGGCTGGGGGAGAGGGGGCTGGGGGAGAGGGGGCTGGGGGCAGAGGGGGCTGAGGGCAGAGGGGGCTGAGGGGAGAGGGGGGCTGGGGGGCGAGGGGGGCTGGGGGCAGAGGGGGCCGGGGGAGAGGGGGCCGGGGGCAGAGGGGGCTGGGGGAGAGGGGGCTGAGGGGAGAGGGGGCTGGGGGCAGAGGGGGCTGAGGGCAGAGGGGGCTGGGGGGAGAGGGGGCTGGGGGAGAGGGGGCTGGGGGAGAGGGGGCTGGGGGCAGAGGGGGCTGGGGGAGAGGGGGCTGGGGGCAGAGGGGGCTGGGGGAGAGGGGGCTGGGGGCGAGGGGGCTGGGGGCAGAGGGGGCTGGGGGGAGAGGGGGCTGAGGGCAGAGGGGGCTGGGGGGAGAGGGGGCTGGGGGAGAGGGGGCTGGGGGAGAGGGGGCTGGGGGCAGAGGGGGCTGGGGGAGAGGGGGCTGGGGGAGAGGGGGCTGGGGGAGAGGGGGCTGAGGGGAGAGGGGGCTGGGGCAGAGGGGGCTGAGGGCAGAGGGGGCTGGGGGCAGAGGGGGCCGGGGGGAAACGGGGTTTGGGAGGGAAAGGCGGGAGTTTGGGGAAGTCCTGAGGGGAAAAGTGGGGTTTGGAGGAGTTCTGAGGGGAAAAGGTGGTTTGGGTGAGGTTTGAGGGGAAAAGTGAGGGTTTGGAGGAATTCTGAGGGAAAAAGTGGGTTTGGGAGGAAAAGGCGGGAGTTTGGGGAAGTTCTGAGGGGAAAAGTGGGGTTTGAGTGGAGGTTTGAGGGGAAAAGTGGGGTATTTAGTGAAGTTTTGAGGGGAAAAGGGGGTTTGGGAGGGAAAAGCAGGAGTTTGGGGAAGTTCTGAGGGGAAAAGTAGATTTGTGAGGAATTTTGAGGGAAAAGTGAGGTTTTGGGGGAATTCTGAGGGGAAAAGTGGGTTTGGGAGGAAAAGGCGGGAGTTTGGGTGGAGTTCTGAGGGGAAAAGTGGGGTTTTTAGCCAAGGTTTGAGGGGAAAAGTGGGGTTTGGGAGGGAAAAGGTGGGAGTTTGGGGAAGTTCTGAGGGGAAAAGTAGATTTGTGAGGAATTTTGAGGGAAAAGTGAGGTTTTGGGGGAATTCTGAGGGGAAAAGTGGGTTTGGGAGGGAAAAGACGGGAGTTTGGGGAAGTTCTGAGGGGAAAAGGGGAATTTGGAGAAGTTCTGAGGGGAAAAGTAGATTTGTGAGGAGTTTTGAGGGGAAAAGTGGGGTTTGAGTGAGGTTTGAGGGAAAAAGTTAGGATTTGGAGGAGTTCTGAGGGAAAAAGGGGGTTTGGGAGGAAAAGGCAGGAGTTTGGGTGGAGTTCTGAGGGGAAAAGTGGGGTTTGGAGGAGTTCTGAGGGGGAAAATGACATTTTTGAGGGGCAAAGTGGGTTTTTGTTGCAGTTCTGAGGGAAAAAGTGGGGTTTGGGAGGGAAATGGTGGAAGTTTGGGGAAGTCCTGAGGGGAAAAGTGGGGTTTGGAGGAGGTTTGAGGGTACAGGTGGGGTTTGGGTGACGTTTCGGGGCAAGAAGTGGAGTTTTCAGTAACCTCTGAGGGACAGCGTTGGGTTTGGGTGAGGTTTTGAGGCAAGAAGTGGAGTTTTCAGTCACCTCTGAGGGACAGCGTTGGGTTTGGGTGAGGTTTTGAGGCAAGAAGTGGAGTTTTCAGTAACCTCTGAGGGTACAGGTTGGGTCTGGGTGAGGTTTTGAGGCAAGAAGTGGAGTTTTCAGTAGCCTCTGAGGGACAGCGTTGGGTTTGGGTGAGTTTTTGGGGCAAGAAGTGGAGTTTTCAGGCACCTCTGAGGGTACAGGTTGGGTTTGGGTGAGGTTTTGAGGCAAGAAGTGGAGTTTTCAGGCACCTCTGAGGGACAGCGCTGGGTTTGGGTGAGGTTTTGGGGCGAGAAGCCTGTGTTTGGGTGCTCTCCCCCCCTGGAGCGCTCCCACAGCCGTGGGGCTGAGCTGCTGAGGGCCGTGGCTCAGCGGTGGCCGTGGCAGGCTGAGCTCAGGGTTGGACTCCAGCATCTCCAGGAGCTTTCCCAAGCCCCCACCCCGTTGCCCCCATCCCCAGTTGCAGCCCCCTGCCCCTCACGCTCCCTTCCCCCTTCCCCAGCCAACCTGCCGCCCACCCTGGCCAAGTCCCAGGTCAGCAGCGTCCGCAAGAACCTGAAGCTGCATCTGCTGAGCGTGCTCAGACACCCGTCCTCGGGGGATTTCCAGCCCCAGATCACCACCCTGCTGGTGGATCTGGGCACCCAGCAGGCCGAGATCGCCCGCAGCATGCCCAGCCCCCGCGAGAGCCGCAAGCGCCCCGCGCGACGAGCCCGACGCCGCCCTCAAGAAGATGAAGATTGGTGAGGATGGGGATGGGCAGAGGGATCCCCTCCCCACCAGTGGGACCCTCAGGGTCATCCCAGTGCCCCCTGGGGATGCTGGGGATAGATGGTGGCGTTAAAGACCCCTCCAGGGTCCTCCCAGTACGCCTCAGGGTCCTCCCAGTACCCCTCAGGGTCCTCCCAGTGCCCCTCAGGGTCATCCCAGTACCCCTCAGGGTCCTCCCAGTGCCCCTCAGGGTCATCCCAGTACCCCTCAGGGTCCTCCCAGTGCCCCTCAGGGTCATCCCAGTACCCCTCAGGGTCCTCCCAGTGCCCCTCAGGGTCATCCCAGTACCCCTCAGGGTCCTCCCAGTGCCCCTCAGGGTCATCCCAGTACCCCTCAGGGTCCTCCCAGTACCCCTCAGGGTCCTCCCAGTGCCCCTCAGGGTCATTCCAGTACCCCTCAGGGTCCTCCCAGTGCCCCTCAGGGTCATCCCAGTACCCCTCAGGGTCCTCCCAGTGCCCCTCAGGGTCATCCCAGTACCCCTCAGGGTCCTCCCAGTGCTCCTCAGGGTCATCCCAGTACCCCTCAGGGTCCTCCCAGTACCCCTCAGGGTCCTCCCAGTGCCCCTCAGGGTCATCCCAGTACCCCTCAGGGTCCTCCCAGTACCCCTCAGGGTCCTCCCAGTGCTCCTCAGGGTCATCCCAGTGCCTCTCAGGGTCATCCCAGTACCCCTCAGGGTCCTCCCAGTGCTCCTCAGGGTCATCCCAGTGCCCCTCAGGGTCCTCCCAGTACCCCTCAGGGTCCTCCCAGTACCCCTCAGGGTCCTCCCAGTGCTCCTCAGGGTCCTCCCAGTGCCCCTCAGGGTCCTCCCAGTGCTCCTCAGGGTATTCCCAGTACCACCCAGGGTCTTCCAGTCCTTACTAGGGATAGAGAGTGGCATTAGGTATCTTCCCAGTACCCCTCAGGGTCATCCCAGTGCCCTCCTGGGGATGCTGGGGATAGATGGTGGCGTTAAAGACCCCTCCAGGGTCCTCCCAGTGCCCCCCAGAGTCATCCCAGTGCCTTCCTGGGGATGCTGGGGATAGATGGTGGTGTTTAAAGACCCCTCCAGGGTCCTCCCAGTACGCCTCAGGGTCCTCCCAGTACCCCTCAGGGTCCTCCCAGTGCCCCTCAGGGTCATCCCAGTGCCCCTCAGGGTCCTCCCAGTGCCCCTCAGGGTCATCCCAGTACCCCTCAGGGTCCTCCCAGTGCTCCTCAGGGTCATCCCAGTACCCCTCAGGGTCCTCCCAGTACCCCTCAGGGTCCTCCCAGTGCTCCTCAGGGTCATGCCAGTACCCCTCAGGGTCCTCCCAGTACCCCTCAGGGTCCTCCCAGTGCTCCTCAGGGTCATCCCAGTGCCCCTCAGGATCCTCCCAGTGCTCCTCAGGGTATTCCCAGTACCACCCAGGGTCTTCCCAGTCCTTACTAGGGATAGAGAGTGGCATTAGGTATCTTCCCAGTACCCCTCAGGGTCATCCCAGTGCCCTCCTGGGGATGCTGGGGGTAGATGGTGGCGTTAAAGACCCCTCCAGGGTCCTCCCAGTGCCCCTCAGGGTCATCCCAGTACCCCTCAGGGTCCTCCCAGTATCCCTCAGGGTCATCCCAGTGCCCTCCTGGGGATGCTGGGGGTAGATGGTGGCGTTAAAGACCCCTTTAGGGTCTTCCCAGTGCTACCCAGAGTCCTCTCAGTACCCCTCAGGATCCTCCCAGTCCTTACTGGGGACAGAGAGTGGCATTAGGTATCTTCCCTGTGCCCCTCAGGATCCTCCCAGTCCTTACTGGTCACACTGGGAGTCAGGGGATGACATTAAAGCCCTCTCAGGGTCCTCCCAGTGCCCCTCAGGGTCCTCCCAGTCCTTACTGGTCACACTGGGAGTCGGGGGATGATGTTAAACCCTCTCAGTGACCTCCCAGTGCCTCTCAGACCCTCACCCCAGCTCCTGCTCCCTCCCTGTGCCTCTGTTGACCAGCTGCCCCCCGAGAGGGGACCCTTTGGTGACCCTTCCCCACCCCCTCCCCTGCCAGAGCCCCCCCTGGGTGAGGATGATGAGGACAAGGAGCTGGAGGCAGCGGCGTCGGCGGGGCCCAAAGCGGGCGGCCAGAGCAGCGGCCCCTCGGACACCGACATCACGGCTGAGTTCCTGCAGCCCCTGCTCACCCCTGAGAACGTGGCCAACCTGGTGAGGGGCTGCCCAGGGCGGGCTGGGGGCACCCCAGGAGGGGGTTTGGGTACACAGGGAGGGAGTTTGGGCACCCCAGGGAGGGGTGGGGGTACCCCAAGGCAGGTTTGGGCACCCCAGGGTGGGTTTGGGCACAGGGGGAGGGAGGTTGGGCACCCCAGCAGGGGCTGGGGGCACCCCAAGGCAGGTTTGGGTACCCATGGAGGGAGTTTAGGCACCCCAGGGAGGATTTGGGGTACACAGGGAGGGGATTTGGGCACCCCAAGGGGGGCTGGGGGCACCCCAGGAGGGGTTTGGGCACATAGGGAGGGGGTTTGAGCACCCCAGGGGGGGGTTTGGGTACACAGGGAGGGAGTTTGGGCACCCCAGGATGGCTTTGGGCACACAGGGAGGGGATTTGGGCACCCCAGGGTGGGTTTGGGCACACAGAGAGGGGTTTTGGGCACCCCAAGAGGGGTTGGGGTAGACAGGGCGGGGGGGTTTAGGCACCCCATGAGAGGTTTTGGCACACAGAGAGGGAGTTTGGGCACCCCAGGGAAGGGGTTTGGGCACCCCAGGGCAGGTTGGGGCACACAGAGAGGGGGTTTGAGCACCCAGGGAGGGGGTTTGGACACCCCAGAGGGGGTTTGGGCACCCAGGGAGGGGGTTTGGGCACCCCAGGAGGGATTTAGGTGCACAGGGAGGGGGTTTGGGCACACCAGGAGGGGTTTGGGCACCCCAGAGGGGGTTTGGGGCACCCCAGGGTGGGTTTGGGCACACGGGGAGGGAGTTTGGGCACCTCAGCGGGGGCTGGGGACACCCCAGGAGGGGTTTGGGCACCCCAGGGTGGGTTTGGGCACACGGGGAGGGAGTTTGGGCACCTCAGCGGGGGCTGGGGGCACCCCAAGGCAGGTTTGGGTACACATGGAGGGGGTTTGGGCACCCCAGGGCAGATTGGGGCACCCCAGAGGGGGTTTGGGCACCCAGAGAGGGGGTTTGGGCACCCCAGGAGGGATTTGGGTGCACAGGGAGGGGGTTTGGGCACCCCAAGGCAGATTTGGGCACCCGAGGTGGGTTTGGGCACACGGGGAGGGAGTTTGGGCACCCCAGCAGGGGCTGGGGGCACCCCAAGGCAGGTTTGGGTACACAGGGAGGGAGTTTGGGCACCCCAAGGGGCTGGGGACACCCCAGGAGGGGTTTGGGCATCCTGGGAGGGGTTTGGGCACACAGGGAGGGGATTTGGGCACCCCAGGGGGGGTTTGGGCACACAGAGAGGGGTTTTGGGCACCCCAAGAGGGGGTTGGGGTAGACGGGGGGGGGGTTTAGGCACCCCAGGAGAGGTTTTGGCACACAGAGAGGGAGTTTGGGCACCCCAGGGCAGGTTTGGGCACCCCAGGAGGGGTTTGGGCACCCCAGGAGGGGTTTGGACACCCCAGAGGGGGTTTGGGCACCCCAGGAGGGATTTGGGTGCACAGGGAGGGAGTTTGGGCACCCAGGAGGGGTTTGGGTGCACAGGGAGGAGGTTTGGACACCCCAGAGGGGGTTTGGGCACCCCAGAGGGGGTTTGGGTGCACAGGGAGGGGGTTTGGACACCCCAGAGGGGGTTTGGGTGCACAGGGAGGGGGTTTGGACACCCCAGAGGGGGTTTGGGTGCACAGGGAGGGGGTTTGGACACCCCAGAGGGGGTTTGGGCACCCCAGAGGGGGTTTGGGCACCCCAGGAGGGATTTGGGTGCACAGGGAGGGGAGTTTGGGGCACCCAGGAGGGGTTTGGACACCCCAGAGGGGGTTTGGGCACCCCAGGAGGGGTTTGGGCACCCAGGGAGGGGGTTTGGGCACCCCAGAGGGGGTTTGGGCACCCCAGGAGGGGTTTGGGCACCCAGGGAGGGGGTTTGGACACCCCAGAGGGGGTTTGGGCACCCCAGAGGGGGTTTGGGCACCCAGGGAGGGAGTTTGTGCACCCCAGGAGGGGTTTGGGTGCACGGGGAGGGGGTTTGGGCACCCCAGAGGGGGTTTGGACACCCAGGGAGGGGGTTTGGGCACCCCAGAGGGGGTTTGGGCACCCAGGGAGGGGGTTTTGGGCACCCCAGAGGGGGTTTGGGTGCACAGGGAGGGGGTTTGGGCACCCAGGACAGGGGTTTGTGCACCCAGGAGGTGTCTGACGTGCCCCCTCCCCAGGTGCTGATCAGCATGGTGTACCTACCCGAGGCCATGCCAGCCTCCTTCCAGGCCACCTACACGCCCGTGGAGTCGGCGGGCACCGAGGTGCAGATCAAACACCTCTCGCGCCTCATGGCCACGCAGATGACAGCGGCCGGGCTCGGCCCCGGTGAGGGCGCGGCGGCGCCATGGGGTGGTGCCATGGGGCTGGTGGCATCTGGAGTGTGGCATGGGGCTGGTGCCATGGGGGTGGTGCCATGGGGCTGGTGGCATCTGGAGTGTGGCATGGGGTGGTGCCATGGGGGTGGTGCCATGGGGCTGGTGGCATCTGGAGTGTGCCATGGGGGTGGTGCCATGGGGCTGGTGGCATCTGGAGTGTGGCATGGGGCTGGTGCCATGGGGGTGGTGCCATGGGGCTGGTGGCATCTGGAGTGTGGCATGGGGGTGGTGCCATGGGGCTGGTGGCATCTGGAGGGTGCCATGGGGATGGTGACATCTGGAGGGTGGCATCTGGAGGGTGGCATCTGGAGGGTGGCATCTGGGTGGTGCCATGGGGGTGGTGCCATGGGGCTGGTGGCATCTGGATGGTTGCATCTCGGTGGTGCCATGGGGGTGGTGCCATGGGGCTGGTGGCATCTGGGTGGTGCCATGGGGATGGTGGCATGGGGGTGGTGCCATGGGGCTGGTGGCATCTGGGTGGTGGCATCTGGATGGTGGCATCTGGGTGGTGCCATGGGGCTGGTGCCATGGGGCTGGTGCATCTGGGTGGTGCCATGGGGCTGGTGGCATCTGGGTGGTGGCATCTGGAGGGTGGCATCTGGCTGGTGCCATGGGGATGGTGGCATCTGGAGGGTGGCATCTGGATGGTGCCATGGGGGTGGTGGCATCTGGAGGGTGGCATCTGGAGGGTGGCATCTGGAGAGTGGCATCTGGGTGGTGCCATGGGGCTGGTGGCATCTGGATGGTGCCATGGGGATGGTGGCATCTGGATGGTGGCATCTGGGTGGTGCCATGGGGGTGGTGGCATCTGGAGGGTGGCATCAGGATGGTGCCATGGGGGTGGTGGCATCTGGATGGTGGCATCTGGGTGGTGCCATGGGGGTGGTGGCATCTGGAGGGTGGCATCAGGATGGTGCCATGGGGATGGTGCCATGGGGCTGGTGGCATCTGGGTGGTGCCATGGGGATGGTGGCATCTGGAGAGTGGCATCTGGGTGGTGCCATGGGGGTGGTGGCATCTGGAGGGTGGCATCTGGGTGGTGGCATCTGGGTGGTGCCATGGGGATGGTGGCATCTGGAGGGTGGCATCTGGAGGGTGGCATCTGGAGAGTGGCATCTGGGTGGTGCCATGGGGCTGGTGGCATCTGGATGGTGCCATGGGGATGGTGGCATCTGGATGGTGGCATCTGGGTGGTGCCATGGGGATGGTGGCATCTGGAGGGTGGCATCTGGAGGGTGGCATCTGGAGAGTGGCATCTGGGTGGTGCCATGGGGCTGGTGGCATCTGGATGGTGCCATGGGGATGGTGGCATCTGGATGGTGGCATCTGGGTGGTGCCATGGGGATGGTGGCATCTGGAGGGTGGCATCTGGAGGGTGGCATCTGGAGAGTGGCATCTGGGTGGTGCCATGGGGATGGTGGCATCTGGAGGGTGGCATCTGGGTGGTGCCATGGGGATGGTGGCATCTGGATGGTGGCATCTGGGTGGTGCCATGGGGATGGTGGCATCTGGAGGGTGGCATCTGGGTGGTGCCATGGGGGTGGTGGCATCTGGAGGGTGGCATCTGGAGGGTGGCATCAGGATGGTGCCATGGGGATGGTGCCATGGGGCTGGTGGCATCTGGGTGGTGCCATGGGGATGGTGGCATCTGGAGGGTGGCATCTGGATGGTGGCTCCTGGATGATGCTGTGGGGCTGGTGGTTTTGGGCTGGTGGTATCTGGATGGTGACATGGGACTGGTGACTTTGGGGTGGTGGCATCCGGGTGCTGGCATCACCTTGGATCAGCACTGGGGTGGCAGCAGGAGCAGGACAAGGGACTGTCCCCCTGTGCCAGGCCCTGGCCAGGCCACAGCTGGGACTTTGGGGTGAAAAAGGGGGAGTTTGGGCAAGTTGAGAGGGGGAGCAGAGGGTCTGATGCAGTTCCATAGGGGTGGGTGCTGGGGCCCCTCATCCCACATCTTCATCAACCCCCTGGGTGAGGGCCCAGGCTGCCCAGGGAGGCTCCTCAGGAGCTTCCCAACCCCCCTTGGGCTCATCCCTGTGCCCCCTGAGCACCAGGAACCTGCTTCAGGGCTGGAGGAGCTCTGGAGCTTCCTTCCCACCCCCATCACTGTGTCATTCTCTGGTCCCACTGGCACAGGAGGAGAAACTCCTGGCCCAGGCTGCCCAGGGAGGCTTTGGAGGCTCCTCAGGAGCTTCCAACCCCACTTGAACTCATTTCTGATGGAGGGGAACCCCCTTGAGCAGGAGAGTTGGCCTTAGATGACCCTTGGAGGTCCCTTCCCACCCCCCCAGTGTGTGATTCTCTGGTTCCTCTGGCACAGGAGGAGAAACCCCTGGCCCAGGCTGCCCAGGGAGGCTTTGGAGGATCTCAGGAGCTTCCCAACCCCTCTTGGGCTCATCCCTGTGCCCTCTGACCACCAGGAACCTGCTTTAGGGCTGGAGAAGCTCTTCAAGGTCTAAAGAGCTCTGAAGGGATTCCCTGGTTGCACTGGAACCATGAGGAGAAGCTCCTTTGGTGCTGAGCCCTGGCCCAGGCTGCCCAGGGAGGTTCCTCAGGAGGTTCCCAACCCCACTTGGGCTCATCCCTGTGCCCCCTCTGACCACCAGGAACCTGCTTTAGGGCTGGTGCTTCCTTCCATCCCTCACCATTGTGTTGTTCCACTGGCACAGGAGGTGCTGAGCTGAGGGAGCCCTGGCCCAGGCTGCCCAGGGAGGCTTTGGAGGCTCCTCAGGAGCTTCCCAAACCCATCTGAACTCATTTCTGATGGAGGGGAAGCCCCCTTGAGCAGGAGAGTTGGCCTTAGATGACCCCTTGGAGGTCCCTTCCACCCCCCCAGTGTGTGATTGTCTGGTTCCACTGGCACAGGAGGAGAAACTCCTGGCCCAGGCTGCCCAGGGAGGCTTTGGAGGATCTCAGGTGGCTTCCAAAGGCACCTCAACACCTTCCTGTGCCCCCTCTGACCACCAGGAACCTGCTTTAGGGCTGGAGAAGCTCTTCAAGGTCTAAAGAGCTCTGAAGGGATTCTCTGGTTGCACTGGAACCATGAGGAGAAGCTCCTTTGGTGCTGAGCCCTGGCCCAGGCTGCCCAGGGAGGTTCTTTAGGAGCTTCCCAACCCCACTTGGACTCATCCCTGTGCCCCCTGAGCACCAGGAACCTGCTTTAGGGCTGGAGGAGCTCTGGAGCTTCCTTCCCACCCCCATCACTGTGTGATCCTCTGGTTCCTCTGGCACAGGAGGAGAAACTCCTGGCCCAGGCTGCCCAGGGAGGCTTTGGAGGCTCCTCAGGACCTTCCCAACCCCTCTTGGGCTCATCCCTGTGCCCCCTGAGCACAAGGAACCTGCTTTAGGGCTGGAGGAGCTCTGGACCTTCCTTCCAACTCTCCCCCACTGTGTGATCCTCTGGTTCCTCTGGCACAGGAGGAGAAACTCCTGGCCCAGGGAGGCTTTGGAGGCTCCTCAGGAGCTTCCCAACCCCCCTTGGGCTCATCCCTGTGCCCCCTGAGCACCAGGAACCTGCTTCAGGGCTGGAGGAGCTCTGGAGCTTCCTTCCCACCCCCCTTGGCCCCATCCCTGTGCCCCCTGAGCCTATTTTAGTGCCGGATGAGCCCCTCAGGGCCCTTCCCCACCCCCTGGTGCTGTGCAGGCTGCTCTGGGCCACCCAGGGCCAGGTCCCAGCGTCCCCTTCTGGTCCCTTCCAGGCGTGGAGCAGACGAAGCACCTGAAGGAGGAGCCCAAGGAGGAGAAGGCTCCCAAGGCCGAGAGCGTGGTGATCAAGCGGCGGCTGTCGGCGCTGGGCCAGGGCCAGGCCATCGCCGTGCTGGGCGCCCAGGGCTCGGCCTCCAGTGCCCTGGAGGAAGAAGCTCCTCAGACCAAACGGCGCCCTGAGCCCATCATCCCGGCCACACAGCCACGGTGAGGGCTCTGGGGGCTGCTGGGGGGGCTCTGGGGGGCTGCTGGGGGGCTGCTGGGGAGTGAGAGTTCTGCCCAGACCCTCTGTCCTGGGGAGCTACTGGTGGGCTGCTGGGGCGACTCTGGGGGGCTCTGGGGGGCTGGTGGGGAGTGAGAGCCCTGCCTGACCCCTCTGTCCTGGGGGGCTGCTGGGGAGCTGCTGGGGGGCTCTGGGGGGCTCTGGGGGGCTGCTGGGGAGTGAGAGCTCTGCCCAGACCCTCTGTCCTGGGGGGCTGCTGGGGAGCTGCTGGGGGGCTGCTGGGGGGCTCTGGGGGGCTGCTGGGGAGTGAGAGCTCTGCCCAGCCCCTCTGTCCTGGGGGGCTGCTGGGGGACTCTGGGGGGCTCTGGGGGGCTGCTGGGGCGGCTCTGGGGCAGCTCTGGGGGGCTGCTGGGGAGTGAGAGCCCTGCCCAGACCCTCTGTCCTGGGGGGCTCTGATGGGCTGCTGGGGAGTGAGAGCCCTGCCCAGCCCCTCTGTCCTGGGGGGCTGCTGGGGGGCTCTGGGGGGCTGCTGGGGAGTGAGAGCCCTGCCCAGACCCTCTGTCCTGGGGGGCTCTGGGGGGCTGCTGGGGAGTGAGAGCCCTGCCTGACCCCTCTGTCCTGGGGGGGCTGCTGGAGGGGCTCTGGGGGGCTGCTGGGGGGCTGCTGGGGAGCTGCTGGGGCGGCTCTGGGGGGCTGCTGGGGGGCTGCTGGGGAGTGAGAGCCCTGCCTGACCCCTCTGTCCTGGGGGGCTGCTGGAGGGGCTCTGGGGGGCTGCTGGGGGGCTGCTGGGGGGCTGCTGGGGAGTGAGAGCCCTGCCTGACCCCTCTGTCCTGGGGGGCTGCTGGAGGGGCTCTGGGGGGCTGGTGGCATTGGGCTGATAGCATTGGGCTGGTGGCATCAGGGTGGTGGCATCAGAGTGGTGGCATCTGCCCTGGCTCAGCAGTGGGGTGGCAGCAGGAGCAGGACAAGGGACTGTCCCCCTGAGCCAGGCCCTGGCGAGGCCACGGCTGCGGCTTTGGGGTGAAAAAGGGGGAGTTTGGGCAAGCTGAGAGGGGGTTTCAGTGAGGATTTGAGGGGGGCTCTGTGTGCTGCCCCGTGCTGAGCTGCCCCCGTGCCCTGCCCGTGCCAGGCCGGCGGGGGCGGGCTGGAGGAAGAAGGTTTTTCGGCTGAGCGACGCGCTGAAGCCTCTGAGCGACGTCCAGATGGAGAAGCTGAAGCTCAGCGCCGTGAGACGCATCCTGCAGGCAGAGCGCGCCGTGGCCTGCAGCGGGGCTGCCCAGGTCAGCCCCCTCCTCACCCCTGGGATAAACCAGCCCCCTCCTCAGCCTGGCACCCACACAGCCCCCTCCTCAGCCCTGGGATAAACCAGCCCCCTCCTCAGCCTGGCACCCACACAGCCCCCTCCTCACCCCTGGCATTGATCCCAGCCCCCTCCTCACCCTGGCACCCACACAGCCCCCTCCTCACCCCTGGGATAAACCAGCCCCCTCCTCACCCCTGGCACCCAAACAGCCCCCTCCTCAGCCCTGGCATTGATCCCAGCCCCCTCCTCACCCCTGGCATTGAGACCAGCCCCCTCCTCACCCCTGGCATTGATCCCAGCCCCCTCCTCACCCCTGGCACCCAAACAGACCCCTCCTCACCCTCTGGGATAAACCAGCCCCCTCCTCAGCCTGGCACCCAAACAGCCCCCCTCCTCAGCCCTGGCATTGATCCCAGCCCCCTCCTCACCCTGGCATTGATCCCAGCCCCCTCCTCACCCCTGGCATTGATCCCAGCCCCCTCCTCACCCTGGCATTGATCCCAGCCCCCTCCTCACCCTGGCACCCACAGCCCCCTCCTCAGCCTGGCACCCACACAGCCCCCTCCTCACCCCTGGGATAAACCAGCCCCCTCCTCACCCCTGGCATTGATCCCAGCCCCCTCCTCACCCCTGGCACCCAAACAGCCCCCTCCTCACCCCTGGCACCCAAACAGCCCCCTCCTCACCCTGGCATTGATCCCAGCCCCCTCCTCACCCTGGCACCCACACAGCCCCCTCCTCACCCCTGGGATAAACCAGCCCCCTCCTCAGCCTGGCACCCAAACAGCCCCCTCCTCACCCCTGGGATAAACCAGCCCCCTCCTCACCCCTTGGCACCCACACAGCCCCCTCCTCACCCTGGCACCCAAACAGCCCCCTCCTCACCCCTGGGATAAACCAGCCCCCTCCTCACCCTGGCATTGATCCCAGCCCCCTCCTCACCCTGGCACCCACACAGCCCCCTCCTCAGCCTGGCACCCACACAGCCCCCTCCTCACCCTGGCACCCTCACAGCCCCCTCCTCACCCCCTGGGATAAACCAGCCCCCTCCTCACCCTGGCATTGATCCCAGCCCCCTCCTCACCCTGGCACCCACACAGCCCCCTCCTCAGCCTGGCACCCACACAGCCCCCTCCTCACCCCTGGCACCCAAACAGCCCCCTCCTCACCCCTGGCGTTGATCCCAGACCCCTCCTCACCCCTGGCACCCAAACAGACCCCTCCTCACCTCCTGGGATAAACCAGCCCCTGCTCACCCCTGGCATCCACCCAGCCCCCTCCTCACTTCCTGGCACCCAAGCAGCCCCCTCCTCACCCCCTGGGATAAACCAGCCCCTTCCTTACCCACTGGCACTGAATCAGCCCCCTCCTCACCCCTGGCACTGCTCCCAGCCCCCTCCTCACCCCTGGCACTGCTCCCAGCCCCCTCCTCACCCCACACCCCCCTCCAAGTCTCACTCAGCCCCCTCCTCACCCCTGGCACTGCTCCCAGCCCCCTCCTCAGCCCACACCCCCCTCCAAGTCTCACCCAGCCCCCTCCTCACCCCTGGCACTGCTCCCAGCCCCCTCCTCACCCCTGGCACTGCTCCCAGCCCCCTCCTCACCCCTGGCACTGCTCCCAGCCCCCTCCTCACCCCTGGCACTGCTCCCAGCCCCCTCCTCACCCCACACCCCCCTCCAAGTCTCACCCAGCCCCCTCCTCACCCCTGGCATTGATCCCAGCCCCCTCCTCACCCCTGGCATTGATCCCAGCCCCCTCCTCACCCCACACCCCCCTCCAAGTCTCAGCCATCCCCTCTGTGCCCCCCAGGCCCGGGTGAAGATCCTGGCCTCGCTGGTGACACAGTTTGAGGTGCCCCTGAAGAGCGAGGTGCTGTCCTTCGTCCTGGATGACATCAGGGGCCGCCTGGACCTGGCCTTTGCCTGGCTCTTCCAGGAGTACAACAGCTACCTGAGCAGCCTGCCCTCGGGCAGCCTGGAGCGCTACGACGAGTGTCTCATCGGGCTCCTGTCGGGGCTGCAGGAGAAGCCAGACCAGAAGGACGGGTGAGGGGCAGGGGCAGCAGCCCTGCAGCCGTCCCCAGGGGCTGTCTGTGTGTCCCCAGCGCCCCCTGAGCCCCGTCTCCACGCAGGATCTTCACCAAGGTGGTGCTGGAGGCGCCGCTGATCACCGAGAGCGCGCTGGAGGTCGTGCGCAAGTACTGCGAGGACGAGGTGGGGCTGGGGCACAGTCGCCCCCCACACACCCCCCTGGGCTTTGGCAAGGCCAAAGGGTAGAGAATCACAGGGACAGGGGGGCTGGGGGAGCTCCTGGAGCTGCTGGAGGCTGATTCCTCGCCCTGAGCCTCAGCCCTCAGCAGCTCGGCTCTGGGAGGCTCCAGGGTGGGGAGAAACCCCCAAACCAGGCTCTTTCCCTGTCAGCCTCGCTGAACCCACACCTTTTCCCTCAGAAAAGCACCCAAACTGCACTTGTTCTCTTAGAAATCCACCCACAACCTACTTCTGTCCCTCAGAAATCCACCCAAACCCCACTTTTCCCCTCAAAACCTCACTAAAAGCCACTTTGTACCTCAGAAATCCACCCAAACCCCACTTTTCCCCTCAAAACCTCACTAAAAGCCACTTTGTACCTCAGAAATCCACCCAAACCCCACTTTTCCCCTCAAAACCTCACTAAAAGCCACTTTGTCCCTCAAAATCTCACCAAACCCCACTTTTCCCCTCAAAACCTCACTAAAAGCCACTTTGTCCCTCAAAATCTCACCAAACCCCACTTTTCCCTCAGAAAACCACCCAAACTCCCACTTCTTCCATCATCATGGGGGTTTTGGGGGGCTGTGGATGAGCAGGGGGTGGGTTTGGGGCTTTTTGGGGGGCTGTGGATGAGGAGGGGGTGGATTTGGGGATTTTGGGGGGCTGTGGCTGAGGGAGTGGTGGGTTTGGGGGTTTTGGGGGGCTGTGGTTGAGGAAGGGGGTGATTTGGGGGGCTGTGACTGAGCAGGGGGTGAGTTTGGGGCTTTTTGGGGGGCTGTGGCTGAGCAGGGGGTGAGTTTGGGGCTTTTTGGGGGGCTGTGGCTGAGGAGGGGGTGGATTTGGGGGGCTGTGACTGAGCAGGGGGTGATTTTGGGGCTTTTTGGGGGGTTGTAGCTGAGCAGGGGGTGAGTTTGGGGGTTTTTGGGGGGCTGTAGATGAGCAGGGGATGGATTTGGGGTTTTGGGGGGCTGTGGCTGAGGAGGGGGTGGGGTTTGGGGCTTTTTGGGGGGCTGTGGATGAGGAGGGGATGGATTTGGGGTTTTGGGGGGCTGTGGCTGAGCAGGGGGTGGATTATGGGGTCTGTGGCTGAGGAGGGGGTGGATTTGGGGGGCTGTGGCTGAGCAGGGGGTGGATTTGGGGGGCTGTGGCTGAGCAGGGGGTGGATTATGGGGTCTGTGGCTGAGGAGGGGGTGGATTTGGGGGGCTGTGGCTGAGCAGGGGGTGGATTTGGGGGGCTGTGGCTGAGCAGGGGGTGGATTATGGGGTCTGTGGCTGAGGAGGGGGTGGATTTGGGGGGCTGTGGCTGAGCAGGGAGTGAGTTTTGGGGGGCTGTGGCTGAGCAGGGGGTGGATTTGGGGCTTTTTGGGGGGCTGTGGCTGAGCAGGGGGGCGTTTGGTGTCCCCAGAGCCGGACCTACCTGGGCATGTCCACGCTGCGCGATCTCATCTTCAAGCGGCCGTCGCGGCAGTTCCAGTATCTGCACGTGCTGCTGGACCTCAGCTCCCACGAGAAGGACAAGGTGGGGGGCTGGGGGAGCTTTTGGGGGGCTGGGGGAGCTTTTGGGGGGCTGGGGGGATGAGCAGAGGGGGTGAAGTGCGTCCCCCTCACTCCGTGGTGTGGCCCCAGCGGGCTCAGCTGGGTTTGGGGTGAGAGAAGCAGCGTTGGGATGATCCAGAGCTCCAGCAGGGGAGGCACTGGGGGGGTTTGGGGGGTGTCTCACCCCCAAATGTGTCTGTTCATCACCCCCACTCGTCCCTTTTGCTGCTGGGTCCCAAATTCCTTGTGTTTCTCCTCAAATTGATGCAGTTCATTCCCTGTAAGTTGGGTTGGGGTTCCAGGGCACCGCAGGGGCTGCTCCTGGGGGCTCCTCTCCTGGCACCCCCAAACCTCTGGGCACCAGAGGAGCTTTGTGCTGGAGTCCCTGAGCACCAGAGTTGCTCCTTGCTGGGGCTACTGGGCACTGCAGGAGCTTTGTGCTGGGGTTCCTGGGGCTCCTGACACCCCCAAACCTCTGGGCACCAGAGGAGCTTCTTACTATGGGTTCTGGTGCCCAGAGCTGCCCCTGGCTGTGGGTTCCCCTGTGAGCTGCCTCTGGCCGTGGCTGCTGGTTCCCAGAGCTGCCCCTGGCTGTGGGTTCCCCTGTGAGCTGCCCCTGGCTGTGGCTGCTGTTCCCAGAGCTGCCCATTGCTGGAGTCCTGTCAACCCCCAACCTCTGGCCACCAGAGGAGCTTTGTGCTGGGGCTCCTGATTCCCAGAGCTGCTCCTGGCTGTGGCTGCTGGTTCCCAGAGCTGCCCCTGGCTGTGGATCCCCCCCATGAGCCTCCCCTGGCTGTAGCTCCTGATTCCCAGAGCTGCCCCTGGCTGTGGCTGCTGGTTCCCAGAGCTGCTCCTGGTTCCCAGAGCTGCCCCTGGCTGTGGCTCCTGGTTCCCAGAGCTGCCCCTGGCTGTGGGTTCCCCTGTGAGCTGCCCCTGGCTGTGGCTGCTGGTTCCCAGAGCTGCCCCTGGCTGTGGGTTCCCCTGTGAGCTGCCCCTGGCTGTGGCTGCTGGTGCCCAGAGCTGCCCCTGGCTGTGGATTCCCCCCATGAGCCTCCCCTGGCTGTGGCTGCTGGTGCCCAGAGCTGCCCCTGGCTGTGGCTGCTGGTTCCCAGAGCTGCCCCTGGCTGTGGGTTCCCCTGTGAGCTGCCCCTGGCTGTGGCTCCTGGTTCCCAGAGCTGCCCCTGGCTGTGGCTGCTGGTTCCCAGAGCTGCCCTGTGCTGTAGCTCCTGGTGCCCAGAGCTGCCCCGTGCTGTAGCTCCTGGTTCCCAGAGCTGCCCCTGGCTGTGGCTCCTGGTGCCCAGAGCTGCCCCTGGCTGTGGCTCCTGGTTCCCAGAGCTGCCCCTGGCTGTGGCTGCTGGTGCCCAGAGCTGCCCCGTGCTGTGCTGCAGGTGAGGCAGCAGGCCCTGCTGTTCATCAAGCGCATGTACGAGAAGGATCAGCTGCGGGAGTACGTGGAGAAGTTCGCCCTCAACTACCTGCAGCTCCTGGTGCACCCCAACCCTCCGTCCGTCCTGTTCGGCGCCGACAAGGACACGGGTGAGGCGCCGCCTGGGCTGCCGGCGGCTTCCCCGGGCACGGGCTGGGCGCTGACGGCGTGTGTGTGGCGCAGAGGTGGCCGCTCCCTGGACAGAGGAGACCATCAAGCAGTGTCTGTACCTCTACCTGGCTCTGCTGCCCCACAACCACAAGCTGATCCACGAGCTGGCGTCTGTGTACACCGAGGCCATCGCCGACATCAAGCGCACGGTGCTGCGCGTCATCGAGCAGCCGGTGAGGGACGGGCTCCGGGCATGGAACCAAACTGGGAGCGCTGGTGGCTTCAGCAGAGGCTGCAACCTCCAACCAGCTTGAGCTGGGCACTGAGAGAGCTCCTGAGAGAGCTCCCGAGGGGCACCAGAGTGCTGGGGCTTGTGGCATCCAGCAGCATCCAACCAGCTTGAGCTGGGCACTGAGGGAGCTCCCGAGGGGCAGCAGAGTGCTGGGGCTTGTGGCATCCAGCAGCATCCAACCAGCTTGAGCTGGGCACTGAGGGAGCTCCTGAGAGAGCTCCTGAGGAGCACCAGAGTGCTGGAGCTTGTGGCATCCAGCAGCACCTTGAGTTGGGCACTGAAGGGCTTCAGCAGAGGCTGCAATGTCCAACCAGCTTGAGCTGGGCACTGAGAGAGCTCCTGAGGGGCAACAGAGTGCTGGAGCTTGTGGCATCCAGCAGCAGCTTGAGTTGGGCACTGAGGGGCATCAAGTGCTGGAGCTTGTGGCATCCAGCAGCATCTCAACCAGCTTGAGCTGGGCACTGAGGGAGCTCCTGAGGGGCACCAAAGTGCTGGAGCTTGTGGCATCCAGCAGCATCTCAACCAGCTTGAGTTGGGCACTGAGGGGCACCAAAGTGCTGGGGCTTGTGCCATCCAGCAGCAGCTTGAGTTGGGCACTGAGGGGCAGCAGAGTGCTGGAGCTTGTGGCATCCAGCAGCAGCTTGAGTTGGGCACTGAGGGGCACCAGAGTGCTGGAGCTTGTGGCATCCAGCAGCAGCTTGAGTTGGGCACTGAAGGGCTTCAGCAGAGGCTGCAATGTCCAACCAGCTTGAATTGGGCACTGAGAGAGCTCCTGAGGGGCAGCAGAGTGCTGTGGCTACCAAGGTGCTGTGGGTGGCTACCAAGGTGTGGGCAGCAGGGCCAGGGAGGTTCTGCTCCTCTCTTCTGCCCTGGTGGGGTCTCAGCTGGGGTCCTGTGGCCAGTTCTGGGCTCCCCAGTCCCAGAGGGACAGGGAACTGGTGCCAGGGGCTCCCAGGAGGGCTCCCAGGGGCCGAGGGCTGATGGACACGAGGTGGGACACACAAAGTTCACCTGGAACAGGGGGAAGGAAGTGTTTTGGTGCTGAGCTGAGGGAGCCCTGGCCCAGGCTGCCCAGGGAGGCTCCTCAGGAGCTTCCCAACCCCCCTTGGGCTCATCCCTGTGGCCCCTGAGCAGCAGGAACCTGCTTCAGGGCTGGGGGAGCCCCTCAGGACCCTCCCCAGCCCTCACCCCGGGGCCTGTCCCGCAGATCCGGGGGATGGGGATGAACTCGCCCGAGCTGCTGCTGCTGGTGGAGAATTGTCCCAAGGGAGCCGAGACGCTGGTGACCCGCTGCCTGCACAGCCTGACAGACAAAGGCAAGGCCTGGGGGGAGCGGCAGGGGGCGCCTGGGGGGCGACAAGTGCCCCCCTCAGTGACGTGCCACCCCTCCCCTGGCAGTGCCCCCCTCCCCTGAGCTGGTCAAGAGGGTCCGGGACCTGTATCACAAGCGGCTGCCGGACGTCAGGTTCCTCATCCCCGTCCTCAACGGGCTGGAGAAGGTTGTGTGGACCCCACACCCCCACCCCATGATGTCCCCCCAAGCCCCTGGTGTCCCCCACAACCCCCAGTGTCCCCCCCAACCCCTGGTGACAGCTGAGAGCTGCTGTTTTGGGTGCAGAAAGAGGTGATTCAGGCGCTGCCAAGCTCATCAAGCTGAACCCCATCGTGGTCAAGGAGGTTTTCAACCGGCTGCTGGGGACACAGCACGGTAGGGGACAGCCTGGGGACAGCCTGGGGCCATGGGGGACCCTGGGGACAGCCTGGGGACACTCTGGGGACACAGCACCGTGACACCCCTGAGTCCCAGTGCCACCCACTGCCACCCTGTGCCACCCCTGAGTCCCAGTGCCACCCAGTGCCACCCCCAAGTCCCAGTTCCACTCCCAAGTCCCAGTGCCACCCAGTGCCACCCCTGAGTCCTAGTGCCACCCCGTGCCACCCAGTGCCACCCCAGAGTCCCAGTGCCACCCAATGCCACCGCCGAGTCCCAGTGTCACCCACTGCCACCCTGTGCCACCCCTGAGTCCCTGTGCCACCCCTGAGTCCCAGTGCCACCCCGTCCTAGTGCCACCCACTGCCACCCTGTGCCACCCCAGAGTCCCAGTGCTACTCCCGAATCCCAGTGCTACCCCGTGCCACCCCAGAGTCCTACTGCCACCCAGTGCCACCCGAGAGTCCCAGTGCCACCCTGTGCCACCCCTGAGTCCCAGTGCCACCCCTGAGTCCCAGTGCCACCCAGTTCCACCCCAGAGTCCCAGTGCCACCCCCAAGTCCCAGTGCCACCCCGTGCCACCCCTGAGTCCCAGTGCCACCCACTGCCACCCAGTGCCACCCCTGAGTCCCAGTGCCACCCAGTGCCACCCCAGAGTCCCAGTGCCACCCCCAAGTCCCAGTGCCACCCCGTGCCACCCCCAAGTCCCAGTGCCACCCCAGTGCCACCCCAGAGTCCCAGTGCCACCCCCAAGTCCCAGTGCCACCCCAGTGCCACCCCCCAAGTCCCAGTGCCACCCCTGAGTCCCAGTGCCACCCCCGAATCCCAGTGCCACCCCCGAGTCCCCGTGCCACCCCCGAGTCCCAGTGCCACCCCCGAGTCCCAGTGTCACCCCTGAGTCCCAGTGCCACCCCTGAGTCCCAGTGCCACCCCATGCCACCCCAGAGTCCCAGTGCCACCCCTGAGTCCCAGTGCCACCCCCCGAGTCCCAGTGCCACCCCTGAGTCCCCGTGCCACCCCCGAGTCCCAGTGCCACCCCCGAGTCCCAGTGCCACCCCTGAGTCCCCGTGCCACCCCCGAGTCCCAGTGCCATCCCTGAGTCCCAGTGTCACCCCGTGCCACCCCTGAGTCCCAGTGCCACCCACTGCCACCCCGTGCCACCCCTGAGTCCCAGTGTCACCCCTGAGTCCCAGTGCCACCCACTGCCACCCTGTGCCACCCCTGAGTCCCAGTGCCACCCACTGCCACCCTGTGCCACCCCCAAGTCCCAGTGCCACCCCCGAGTCCCTGTGCCACCCCGTGCCACCCCGCAGGTGACGGCGCCTCGGCCGTGTCGCCGCTGAACCCGGGCGAGCTGCTCATCGCGCTGCACAACATCGACTCCTCCAAGTGCGACATGAAATCCATCATCAAAGGTGGGTGCCAGGGCCTCCGGGCCGGTGCCACCCCCTGGCAGCCCCTGGCACCGCTCACACGCGCCCCCCGCAGCCACCAACCTGTGCTTCGCCGAGCGCAACGTGTACACGTCCGAGGTGCTGGCCGTGGTGATGCAGCAGCTGATGGAGCAGAGCCCCCTGCCCATGCTGCTCATGAGAACCGTCATCCAGGCGCTCACCATGTACCCGCGGCTCGGCGGCTTCGTCATGAACATCCTGTCCCGCCTCATCATGAAGCAGGCACGGCCCGGGCAGCGCTGGGGCTGGGGACGGAGGGGGTGGGTGGATGGATGGAGATGGATGGATGGAGGTGATGGATAGAGATGATGGATGGATGGAGGTGATGGATGGATGGATGGAGATGGATGGATGGATGGATGGAGATGATGGGTGGATGGAGATGATGGGTGGATGGAGATGATGGATGGATGGAGGTGATGGATGGATGGATGGATGGATGGAGGTGATGGATGGAGATGATGGATGGATAGAGATGATGGGTGGATGGAGATGATGGATGGATGGAGATGATGGATGGGTGGATGGAGGTGATGGATGGAGATGATGGGTGGATGGAGGTGATGGGTGGATGGAGATGATGGGTGGATGGATGGAGGTGATGGATGGATGGGGATGGATGGAGGTGATGGATGGATGGATGGAGGTGATGGGTGGAGATGGTGGATGGATGGAGCTGATGGATGGGTGGATGGAGATGATGGATGGAGATGATGGGTGGATGGAGATGATGGTTGGATGGAGATGATGGATGGGTGGATAGAGGTGATGGGTGGAGATGATGGATGGATGAAGGTGATGGATGGATGGATGGATGAAGGTGATGGGTGGATGGAGATGGATGGATGGAGGTGATGGATGGATGGATGGGTGGATGGAGGTGATGGATGGATGGAGGTGATGGATGGATGGGTGGATGGATGGATGGAGGTGATGGATGGATGGATGGATGGATGGATGGATGGAGGTGATGGATGGATGGGTGGAGGTGATGGATGGATGGAGGTGATGGGTGGATGGATGGATGGAGGTGATGGATGGATGGATGGAGGTGATGGATGGATGGAGGTGATGGATGGATGGAGGTGATGGGTGGATGGATGGATGGATGGATGGAGGTGATGGATGGATGGATGGAGGTGATGGATGGATGGAGGTGATGGGTGGATGGAGGTGATGGATGGATGAAGGTGATGGATGGATGGATGGATGGATGGAGGTGATGGATGGATGGAGGTGATGGATGGATGGAGGTGATGGATGGATGGATGGATGGATGGATGGAGGTGATGGATGGATGGAGGTGATGGATGGATGAAGGTGATGGATGGATGGATGGAGGTGATGGATGGATGGATGGAGGTGATGGATGGATGGAGGTGATGGGTGGATGGAGGTGATGGATGGATGGAGGTGATGGATGGATGGAGGTGATGGATGGATGAAGGTGATGGATGGATGGATGGATGGATGGAGGTGATGGATGGATGGAGGTGATGGATGGATGAAGGTGATGGATGGATGGATGGATGGATGGAGGTGATGGATGGATGAAGGTGATGGATGGATGGATGGATGGATGGAGGTGATGGATGGATGGATGGAGGTGATGGATGGATGGAGGTGATGGGTGGATGGAGGTGATGGATGGATGGAGGTGATGGGTGGATGGATGGAGGTGATGGATGGATGGATGGAGATAGTAGATGGATGGATGGAGGTGATGGGTGGGTGGATGGATGGATGAAGATGATGGATGGAGGTGATGGGTGGATGGAGGTGATGGGTGGATGGAGGTGATGGATGGAGGTGATGGGTGGAGATGGGTGGATGGATGGAGATGGTGGATGGATGGATGGATGGAGATAGTAGATGGATGGATGAAGATGATGGATGGAGGTGATGGATGGATGGAGATGATGGATGGATGGAGATGATGGATGGATAGAGATGATGGATGGATAGAGATGATGGATGGATGGACGAAGATGATGGTTGGAGGTGATGGATGGATGGAGATGATGGATGGATAGAGATGATGGATGGGTGGTTGGAGATGATGGTTGGGTGATGATGGGTGGATGGAGGTGATGGGTGGATGGGTGATGGATGGTGGTTGGTGTGGTTGGATGGTTGATGGGATGGATGGATGGTTGGAGGTGATGGATGGGTGGATGGAGGTGATGGATGGATGGAGGTGATGGGTGGATGGAGATGATGGATGGATGGAGGTGATGGGTGGATGGAGTGATGGATGGATGGAGGTGATGGATGGATGGGAGGTGATGGATGGATGGAGGTGATGGATGGATGGGTGGAGGTGATGGATGGATGGTGATGGATGGATGGGTGGATGGAGGGATGGATGGTGGTGGTGGATGGATGGATGGGGTGATGGGTGGATGGAGGTGGTGGATGATGGAGGTGATGGGTGGATGGGTGGGTGGAGGTGATGGATGGATGGAGGTGATGGATGGATGGATGGTGATGATGGGTGGATGGTGATGATGGATGGATGGTGGTGATGGATGGATGGAGTGGTTGGATGGTGATGGTTGGATGGATGGGATGGTGGGTGGAGATGTGGTGGATGGATGGATGGATGGATGGGGTGTTGAGTGGATGGAGGTGATGGATGGTGGTGGTGATGAGTGGATGGAGATGATGAGTGGATGGATGGAGATGATGAGTGGATGGATGGATGGATGGATGGATGGATGGATGGAGGTGGTGGGTGGAGATGATGGATGGATGCGTGGAGGTGATGGGTGGGTGGGTGGATGGATGGATGGAGATGAATGGATGGATGAAGGTGATGGATGGAGATGATGGGTGGGTGGATGGAGATGATGGATGGAAAGGATGGATGGATGGATGGAGGAAGATGGGTGGATGGAGGTGATGGCTGGGTGGAGATGATGATTGGAGATGATGGATGGATGGATGGGTGGATGGAGATGATGCATGGATGGACACCTGGATGGATGGATGGATGGATGGGCAGCTCTGGTCTGTCCCTGGAGGTGAGAAAGGAGTGGATCCCCCATCCTGCTGTCCCTGGGGCTCTGTCTGTCCTGTCCCTGTGTGTCTGTCCTGTCCCTGGGGCTCTGTCTGTCCTGTCCCTGGGTGTCTGTCCCTGGGGCTCTGTCTGTCCTGTCCCTGGGTGTCTGTCCTGTCCCTGGGGTTCTGTCCCTGTGTGTCTGTCCTGTCCCTGGATGTCTGTCCCTGGGGGCTCTGTCTGTCCTGTCCCTGTGTGTCTGTCCTGTCCCTGTGTGTCTGTCCTGTCCCTGGGGCTCTGTCTGTCCTGTCCCTGTGTGTCTGTCCTGTTCCTGGGGCTCTGTCTGTCCTGTCCCTGTCTGTCCTGTCCCTGGGGCTCTGTCCCTGTCTGTCTGTCCTGTCCCTGGGGTTCTGTCCCTGGGTGTCTGTCCTGTCCCTGGGGCTCTGTCCCCTCCTGGCAGCCCTGCCTCTGTCCCACAGCCACTCCCCACTCCTCACCCCCGTGTCTGGGCTGTGTTACCCCCCAGGTGTGGAAGTACCCCAAGGTGTGGGAGGGCTTCATCAAGTGCTGCCAGCGCACGAAGCCTCAGTCCTTCCAGGTGGTGCTGCAGCTGCCCCCTCCCCAGCTGGCCGCCATCTTCGACAAGTGCCCCGAGCTGCGGGAGCCGCTGCTCAGCCACGTCCGAGCCCTCACCCCGCACCAGGTACCCCCAGAGCCCTCCCCAGAGCCTCAGCACCCCCAAAACCCCCACCCTGGGGGCCTCAGCATCCCCAAAACCCCCTCCTGGGCCTCAGCACCCCCAAACCCCTCCCTGGGCCTCAGCACTCCCAAACCCCCTCCCCCAGGACCTCAGCACCCCCAAACCCCTCCCTGGGCCTCAGCACTCCCAAACCCCCTCCCCAGAGCCTCAGCACCCCCAAACCCCTCCTGGGCCTCAGCACCCCCAAACCCCTCCCTGGGCCTCAGCACTCCCAAACCCCTCCCCAGAGCCTCAGCACCCCCAAACCCCTCCCCGGGGCCTCAGCACCCCCAAACCCCTCCCTGGGCCTCAGCACTCCCAAACCCCCTCCCTGGGGCCTCAGCACCCCCAAACCCCCTCCCCAGAGCCTCAGCACCCCCAAACCCCTCCTGGGCCTCAGCACCCCCAAACCCCTCCCTGGGCCTCAGCACTCCCAAACCCCTCCCCAGAGCCTCAGCACCCCCAAACCCCTCCCCGGGGCCTCAGCACTCCCAAACCCCCTCCCTGGGGCCTCAGCACCCCCAAACCCCCTCCCCAGAGCCTCAGCACCCCCAAACCCCTCCCCAGAGCCTCAGCACCCCCAAACCCCTCCTGGGCCTCAGCACCCCCAAACCCCTCCCTGGGCCTCAGCACCCCCCAAACCCCTCCCCAGAGCCTCAGCACCCCCAAACCCCTCCCCGGGGCCTCAGCACCCCCAAACCCCTCCCTGGGCCTCAGCACTCCCAAACCCCCTCCCCAGAGCCTCAGCACCCCCAAACCCCCTCCCCAGAGCCTCAGCACCCCCAAACCCCTCCCTGGGGCCTCAGCACCCCCCAGCATGCGGCCCCTCCTCGTTAACCCGTGTCCCTCCGCAGCAAGCGCACATCCCGCTCTCCACCATGGCCATCCTGGAGGCCTCGGCCCGCCACGAGCCCGACGCGCCGCCCGGAGAGGTGGGGGCACGAGGGGGGGGTATCGGGGTGCCCACGGAGCCCCCCAAGGCCGGGGCACGGGCCCCCCCTCACCCTGTGCTCCCCGTCCCCAGGAGAAGCCGCCGAAGCCGCCGGGTGAGGACAAGGGGAAGGCGACGGCGCCGCCCTCGGCCCCCGCAGCGGGGTCCCCGCCCGCCGAGGCGCCCCCTGAGCTGGGGGGAGCCGACCTGGAGCCCCCCCCCGATCTTCATCAGCGTCCCCGAGGACGAGGAGAGCTCGGGGGGCACCGGCTCCCCCCCCCGCGGCCCCCCCCAAGGTACAGCCCCCCCCTACCCCCCGTGCCCCCCGTTGGGAGCGGAGGGGCCGCCCCTGACCCCCCGTTTGTGTCGCCAGGACCCCCCCGGCAGCGCCGAGACCCCCCCGGCGGCGCCCCCCGCGGCCGACGCGGCCCCCCGCAGCCCCTCGAGCTCGGAGCCGCCTCCCCCCGGCACCCAGAGCCCCGGCGGGCCCCCCGCGGCGGCCGCCGACGTGTGCCCGGGCCCAACGGAGGGCTGAGGGGGGTCTCGGGGGGTCGCGTGTGTGTCACCCCCCCCCCCCAAAATAAAGCGGGTCACGTGACACTGGGCGTTGTCGTGAGTTCCGGTCACGTGTCGGGGGGGACTGGGTCACGTGATACATGGCGGGGGGGGCACGGTCTCGAGTCACGTGACAGCGGCGTTGCCGTGACGGGGGGGCGGACTGGAGTCACGTGACACGTTGCCATGGCGGCGGGCGTGCGGGAGCGAGTCACGTGACGGGGGCGCGTTGGCTGGGCGGAACTGGGTCACGTGACGCCGGCGTTGCCGCGACGGGCTGACTCGAGACACGTGACATCGGCGTTGCCATGGCGACGGGCGGGCGGGAGTGAGTCACGTGATGGGGGTGCGTTGCCATGACGTCCGCGGTCGGACACGGGCCACGTGACTCTGGCGTTGCCGTGGCAGCGGCGGTGGGCGGGGTCACGTGACGCGGGAAGATGGCGGCGGCGGCGGCGGCGGCTCCGGGCCCCGGGGAAGCTCCCGCCGGGCTCCCGCCTCCGCCGCTGCCGCTCAAGAGCCAGTTCCGCACCCGCGAAGGCTCGTACCGCCTGCTGGGCCCCGAGCCGCGGCCCCGAGCCGGCCCCGCCGCCGCCGCCGCCCCGGGGCCTCCCCCCGCCGCCGCGGGCCCGGCCGCGCCGCCGCCCGTTCGCCTGTCCCTGGTGCGCCTGGAGCTGCCGCCCGCCGAGCGCCCCGGCAGCGCGGCCCAGCGCGTCTGCTGCAACCTGGGCCGCGAGCTCTACTTCTACGGAGGCGCCGGCGCCGGCGGCCGCGGAAAGCGGCGGGTAACGGGGCGGAGCGGCGGCCGAACGGGCCCGGGGCGGCCGGGGGGCGCCGGGTGATAATAACGGGGTCACCGGGGCGGGGGGGGGGTCGGGGGGGGGCGTTTAGAGGAGTTTTGGGAGGGTTGGAGGGACGCTGAGGGGTTCTGGGGGGTAGGCTAGGGGGTTCAGGGGGGGGTTGGGGTGATTCGGGGGGAGTTTGGGGGGTTCCGGGGGGTTGGAGGGGTTCAGGGGGGGTTTTGAGGGGATTCGGGGGGGGTTTGGGGGGTTCAGGGAGGTTGTGGGGACTTTGGGGGGTTCAGGGTGGTTTTGGGGGGATTCGGGGGGCGTTTGGGGAGTTCAGGGGGGGTTGGAGGGTTCAGGGGGGTTCAGGAGGCTTTGGGGGTTCAGGGAGGCCGTGGGGGGGTTCAGGGGGGTTCAGGAGGCTTTGGGGGTTCAGGGAGGTTGTGGTGGGTTCAGGGGGTTCAGAGGAGGTTGGGGGGTTCAGGGAGGTTGAGGAGTCTTTGGGGGTTCAGGGAGGTTTTGGGGGGTTCAGGGAGGTTGTGGGGGGTTCAGGGGGGTTGAGGAGGCTTAGGGGGGTTCAGAGGAGGTTGGGGGGGTTCAGGGGCGTTGAGGAGTCTTTGGGGGGTTCAGGGGGCTTCAGAGGAGGTTGTGGGGGCTTAGGGGGCTGTTTTGGGGTGCCCACGTGCCCCGTGTGACCCCTCAGTCCCTGGACCTGCACAAGCCCATCGACAAGCGCATCTACAAGGGGCCTCAGCCCACGTGCCACGACTTCAACCAGTTCACGGCCGCCGCCGACTCCATCGCGCTGCTCGTGGGCTTCTCGGCCGGGCAGCTGCAGCGCCTCGACCTGGTCAGGAAGGACAGCAGCAGGCTCTACAACGAGGAGGTGGGGGCTCAGGGCAGGGTGGGGGCTCAGGAGGGTGCTCAGGGCAGGCTGGGTGAGTGCTCAGAGCAGGGTGGGTGCTCAGGGAAAGGAGGGTGCTCAGGGCATGGTGGGTGCTCAGGGCAGGGTGGGTGCTCAGGGCAAGGAGAGTGCTCAGGGCAGGGTGGGTGCTCAGTAGGGTGCTCAGGAGAGTGCTCAGGGCAGGCTGGATGAGTGCTCAGAGAAAGGAGGGTGCTCAGGGCAGGGTGGGTGCTCAGGAGGGTGCTCAGGGCATGGTGGGTGCTCAGGGCAGGGTGGGTGCTCAGGGCAGGGTGGGTGCTCAGGAGGGTGCTCAGGGCATGGTGGGTGCTCAGGGCATGGTGGGTGCTCAGGGCAGGGTGGGTGCTCAGGGCAAGGAGAGTGCTCAGGGCAGGGTGGGTGCTCAGATGGGTGCTCAGGAGAGTCCTCGGGGCAGGCTGGATGAGTGCTCAGAAAAAGGAGGGTGCTCAGGGCAAGGAGGGTGCTCAGGGAAAGGAGAGTGCTCAGGAGGGTGCTCAGGGCAGGATGGGTGCTCAGTAGGGTGCTCAGGAGAGTGCTCAGGGCAGGCTGGATGAGTGCTCAGAGAAAGGAGGGTGCTCAGGGCAGGGTGGGTGCTCAGGGCAAGGAGGGTGCTCAGGGCAAGGAGGGTGCTCAGGGCAGGGTGGGTGCTCAGGGCAGGGTGGGTGCTCAGGAGGGTGCTCAGGAGGGTGCTCAGGGCATAGTGGGTGCTCAGGAGGGTGCTCAGGGCATGGTGGGTGCTCAGGGCAGGGTGGGTGCTCAGATGGGTGCTCAGGAGAGTCCTCGGGGCAGGCTGGATGAGTGCTCAGAGAAAGGAGGGTGCTCAGGGCAAGGAGGGTGCTCAGGGCAGGGTGGGTGCTCAGGGCAAGGAGAGTGCTCAGGGAAAGGAGAGTGCTCAGGAGGGTGCTCAGGGCAGGGTGGGTGCTCAGTAGGGTGCTCAGGAGAGTGCTCAGGGCAGGCTGGATGAGTGCTCAGAGAAAGGAGGGTGCTCAGGGCAGGGTGGGTGCTCAGGAGGGTGCTCAGGGCATGGTGGGTGCTCAGGGCAGGGTGGGTGCTCAGGGCAAGGAGAGTGCTCAGGGCAGGGTGGGTGCTCAGTAGGGTGCTCAGGAGAGTGCTCAGGGCAGGCTGGATGAGTGCTCAGAGAAAGGAGGGTGCTCAGGGCAGGGTGGGTGCTCAGGAGGGTGCTCAGGGCAGGGTGGGTGCTCAGGAGGGTGCTCAGGGAAGGCAGAGCAAGGTGCCAGCCCCCAGGAGAGGACAGGAGAAGGTGCCAGCCCCCAGGAGAGGACAGGAGAAGGTGCCAGCCCCCAGGGGAGGACAGGAGAAGGTGCCAGCCCCCAGGGGAGGACAGGAGAAGGTGCCAGCCCCCAGGGGAGGGCAGAGCAAGGTGCCAGCCCCCAGGGGAGGGCAGAGGACGGTGGCAGCCCCCAGGGGAGGACAGGAGAAGGTGCCAGCCCCCAGGGGAGGACAGGAGAAGGTGCCAGCCCCCAGGGGAGGGCAGAGGGAGGTGGCAGCCCCTCACCCCTCCCCTTCTCCCCCCTCCCAGCGCCTGATCGACAAGACCAAGGTGACGCTGGTGAAGTGGCTGCCGCAGCGGGAGCGGCTGTTCCTGGCGGCTCACGCCAGCGGCCGCCTTTACCTCTACGACTCGGAGCAGCCGTGCGGGGCGTCCCCGCCGCACTACAGCCTCGTGACGCGGGGCGAGGGCTTCAGCGTGTTCTCCTGCAAGAGCAAAACCCCCCGGAACCCCCTCCTCAAGTGGGAGGTGGGGCAAGGAGCCCTCAACGAGTTCGCCTTCAGCCCGGACGGCCGCTGGCTGGCGTGCGTGAGCCAGGACGGCTGCCTGCGGGTCTTCCACTTCGAGGCCATGCTGCTGCAGGGGATGATGAAGAGCTACTTCGGGGGGCTGCTGTGCGTGTGCTGGAGCCCCGACGGCCGCTACGTGGTGACGGGAGGAGAGGACGATCTGGTCACCGTGTGGTCTTTCGCCGAAGGGCGAGTGGTGGCCCGTGGCCACGGGCACAAATCCTGGGTGAACGCCGTGGCTTTCGATCCTTTCGCTGCCGCCGCCGCCCCGGAACTCAGCGAGGAGGAGGAGGAGGAGGAGGAGGAGGAGGATGAAGAGGAAGAGGAGGAACCTCCCCAAGCGCAGCCCCTCGCCCAGCGCAGCCCCGGCGTCACCTACCGCTTCGGATCCGCCGGCCAGGACACTCAGTTCTGCCTCTGGGACCTCACCGAGGACGTTCTGGCCCCTCCCCGAGCCGCCCTCCCCCGTCCCCGCCCCCTCCCCGCGCCCGCCGCCGTTCCCCCGGGGCTGCCCCGTTCCCTGTCCCGCTCCAACAGCCTCCCGCAGCCCCCCGACGCCGCCCCGACCCTCGCCGGGGGTCGCTTCTCCACTTTGACCCTCCGAGAGCGCCCGAAAGCGAGCGGAGGGAACGAAAAGGGAGAACACAAACGGTACCACAGCTTGGGCAGCATCAACCGCGGCGGGGGAGGCGACAAAGCCCCCGGGGGAGGGGACGGGGGCGGGATGGATCCCGCCAAGGTGCTGGGCACGGCGCTGTGCCCGCGCCTGCACGAGGTGCCGCTGCTCGAGCCGCTCGTGTGCAAGAAGATCGCTCACGAGAGGCTCACGGTGCTGCTGTTCCTGGAGGATTGCATCCTCACCGCCTGCCAGGAGGGGCTGGTGTGCGCCTGGCAGCGGCCCCGCGGCGCCGTGAGTCCCCCCACGGGCACTGCCAGCGGGCGCGGGGGCGCTGCGAGCGGGGCTGGGGGGTAAAGGGGGCGTGGGAGGGGGGTGTGGGGAGGGTAAAGGGGGCTGGGAGGGGGTTTGGGGAGGGTAAAGGGGTCGGAGAGGGGGTTTGGGGAGGGTAAAGGGGTCGGAGAGGGGCTTGAGAGGGGGTTTGGGGATGGTAAAGGGGGCTGGGAGGGGGTTTGGGGAGGGTAAAGGGGTCGGAGAGGGGCTTGGGAGGGGGTTTGGGGGGCTGGGAGGGGGTTTGGAGGCGTTGAGAGGGGGTTTGGGGAGGGTAGAAGAGGGTTTGGGGCGCTAGGAGGGGGTTTGGGAGGTTAAAGGGGTCAGAGAGGGGTTTGGGAGGGGGTTTGGGGGGAGTAAAAGACTTTGGGGAGGGTAAAGCGGTCAGAAGGGGGCTGGGAGGGGGTTTGGGGGTGCTGGGAGGGGATTAGGGGGGTGGGAGGGGTTTGGGGGGCCTAGGAGGAGGTTTGAGGGGAGTAGGAGGGGGTTTGGGGAGGGTAAAGGGGTCGGAGAGGGGCTGGGAGGGAGTTTGGGGGGAGTAGAAGAGGGTTTGGGGGGCTGGGAGGGGGTTTGGGGGTGCTGGGAGCGGGAGTGGGGGTAAAGGGGGTCGGGGAGGGGGTTTGGGGAGGGTAAAGGGGTCGGAGAGGGGCTGGGAGGGGGTTTGGGGGGAGTAGGAGAGGGTTTGGGGGGCTGGGAGGGGGTTTAGGAGGGGGTTTGGGGAGGGTTTGGGGGGAGTAAAAGAGTTTGGGGAGGGTAAAGGGGGTCGGAGAGGGGGCTGGGAGGGGGTTTGGGGGGAGTAGGAGAGGGTTTGGGGGGCTGGGAGGGGGTTTGGGGAGGGTTTGGGGGGAGTAAAAGTTTGGGGAGGGTAAAGGGGGTCGGAGAAGGGGCTGGGAGGGGGTTTGGGGGTGCTGGGAGCGGGAGTGGGGGGTATAGGGGGTTGGGGAGGGGCTGGGAGGGGGTTTGGGGAGGGTAGGAGAGGGTTTGGGGAGCTGGGAGGGGGTTTGGAGAGGGTAAAGGGGTCGGAGAGGGGGTGTGGGGAGGGTAAAGGGGTCGGAGAGGGGCTGGGAGGGAGTTTGGGGGGAGTAGAAGAGGGTTTGGGGGGCTGGGAGGGGGTTTGGGGGTGCTGGGAGCGGGAGTGGGGGGTAAAGGGGGTCGGGAAGGGGGTTTGGGGAGGGTAAAGGGGTCGGAGAGGGGTTTGGGAGGGGGTTTGGGGAGGGTAAAGGGAGCTGGGAAGGGGTTTGGGGAGGGTAAAGGGGTCAGAAGGGGGCTGGGAGGGGGTTTGGGGGTGCTGGGAGGGGATTAGGGGGGTGGGAGGGGGTTTGGGGGGGCTAGGAGGACGTTTGAGGGGAGTAGGAGGGGGTTTGGGGAGGGTAAAGGGGTCGGAGAGGGGCTGGGAAGGGGTTGGGGGGGAGTAGGAGAGGGTTTGGGGGGAGTAAAAGTTTGGGGAGAGTGAAGGGGTCGGAGAGGGGCTGGGAGGGGGTTTGGGGGGAGTAGAAGAGGGTTTGGGGAGGATAAAGGGGTCAGAGAGGGGCTGGGAGGGGGTTTGGGGGTGCTGGGAGGGGGTTTGAGGGGAGTAGGAGAGGGTTTGGGGCGCTAGGAGCGGGTTTGGGGGGTTAAAGGGGTCGGAGGGGAGCTGGGAGTGGGTTTGGGGGGTTAAAGGGGTCACAGGGGGGCTGGGAGGGGCTTTGGGGGCAGTGTCAGGGGGCTTGGGGGGTTAAAGGGGTCAGAGGGGAGCTGGGAGGGGGTTTGGGGGCACTGGGAGGGGGTTTGGGGGCGGTCAGGGGGTTTGGGGAGGGTAAAGGGGTCACAGGGGGGCTGGGAGGGGCTTTGGGGGGGTTTGGAAGGGAATAGAGAGTTTGGGGGGGCTGGGAGGGGGTTTTTGGGGGGGTAAAAGGGGGTTTGGGGAGGTTAAAGGGGTCCCAGGGGGGCTGGGAGGGGCTTTGGGGGGTCCCAGTTGTAACCTGGGAGGGATTTGGGGGGGGGGCCACACGGGATCCATTTGGGGGGGGCTTCACCCCCCTCGTGCTGTGTTTATTTGGGGGGTGTCACAGGGGAGTGTCCAGAGCTGTGACCCCCCCCCCCTTTCCTCCCCCAGGGTCTCCCCTCGCAGAGCAGCAGCTCCCCCGGGGGCACCGTGGTGTAGCCGAGACCCCTCCCCCCAAAACCCCCCCCCGGGGGCACCGAGACCCCCCCACAACGCCCCTCCCCCCCCCCAACACCCCCCTTTGTCCCTCACTGTCACCAAATCCCCTCTAATTTATACTAAAGAGACTCTTGTGGTATCTGGGGGGGTCCCGAGGCGTTTTGGGGGGGGGGAAGGGGGGGACACGGGGTGGGGGGACACGAGGGGACAAAGGGGATGGGGGGGGACAGGGGGGTGTCCCTGTGAGATGGGGACACGAATGGGGGGGGACAGAAGGGACATGGGGGGCAGGATGGGGACAGATGGGACATGAGGGGGACACGATGGGGACAGAAGGGACATGGGGGGCAGGATGGGGATGGGGGGACACAAGGGGGACAGAAGGGACATGGGGGACACGATGGGGACAGATGGGACATGAGGGGGACATGGGGGGGCAGGATGGGGATGGGGGGACACAAGGACAGAAGGGACATGGGGGGGACATGGGGGGCAGGATGGGGACAGATGGGACATGGGGGGACACGATGGGGACAGATGGGACATGGGGGGCAGGATGGGGACAGATGGGACATGGGGGGGACATGGGGGGCAGGATGGGGATGGGGGGACAGAAGGGACATGGGGGGCAGGATGGGGATGGGGGGACAGAAGGACATGGGGGGCAGGATGGGGACAGATGGGACATGGGGGGACACGATGGGGACAGATGGGACATGGGGGGGACATGGGGGGCAGGATGGGGATGGGGGGACAGAAGGGACATGGGGGGCAGGATGGGGACAGATGGGACATGGGGGGGACATGGGGGGCAGGATGGGGATGGGGGGACAGAAGGGACATGGGGGGCAGGATGGGGATGGGGGGACAGAAGGGACATGGGGGGCAGGATGGGGACAGATGGGACATGGGGGGACACGATGGGGACAGATGGGACATGGGGGGGACATGGGGCAGGATGAGGATGGGGGGACACAAGGGGGACAGAAGGGACATGGGGGGGACACGATGGGGACATGGGGGGCAGGATGGGGATGGGGGGACACGATGGGGACAGATGGGACATGGAGGGCAGGATGGGGATGGGGGGACAGAAGGGGACATGGGGGGACACGATGGGGACAGAGGGACATGGGGGGGCACGGGGATGGGGGGAGATGGGGGGGCAGGATGAGGATGTGGGGGACACAATGGGGACAGAAGTGACATGGGGGGCAGGATGGGGATGGGGGACACAATGGGGACAGAAGTGACATGGGGGGGACACAATGGGGACAGAAGTGACATGGGGGGACAGACAGGAGATGGGGGGACATCAGGGGGACACGATGGGGATGGGGGGCAAGATGAGGATGGGAGGGCACGAGGGGACAGAAGGGACATGGGGGGACAGAGGGGGACACGATGGGGATGGTGGGGAGCTGGGGGGAAGGGTGGGGGGGACACAAGGGGGGACAGAAGGACATGGGGGGGACACAATGGGGGTGGGGGGACACGGGGGGGCAGGATGGGGATTGGGGGGGACACAGGATGGGGACACATCACCCCCCCACACACCAAAATCCGGGGTCCCCCACGTGTCTGTGACCCCCCCCCCGATAAGATTTGGGGTCCCCACACACCCCTGTCCCCCCCCCCGCTCAAATTTGGGGGTTCCCATGTCCCCCCCCCTTAATATTTTGGGGTCCCCACATGTCCTTGTCTTCCCCCCTCCCCTAAATCTGGGGGTCCCACGAGTCTGTGCCCCCCCTTCCCATAAATATTTGGGGTCCCCATGTCTCCCCCACCCCCAAATTTGGGGGTGTCCCCCCCCCAACACTGGGCCCAGTCCCAGAAACACAACTTTATTCTCTCTCCCCCCCCCGGGGGGGGGCAAAAAAGGGGGGGGGGTATAAATAAAGGGGGGGGTTAGTGCAAATGTGGGGTCCCTACCAATAAATTACTAGCGGGGGGGGGGCTGGGGGGTGTCATTTGGGGGGGGGGGGAGGTGACAGACCCCCCCCCCCGGGGGTGACATCGTGTGTGACCCCCCCGGGGTTTGAGGGGGGGTTGGGGGGGGGGTCAAGTGCTGTTGCCCCTCGTTTCTGGTCATGGGGGCGATGGGTGACCCCCCCACACCCAAAAACATCCCTGGGGGGGCACTGTGGGGACCCCCCCCAAAAAAACCATCCCTGGGGGGGGGGCACTGTGTGTAGTGGGGTTGGGGGGGGGGGCTATGTACAGGGGGGGTGGGTTTGGGGGGGGGGCAGGGGATTTCCCCCCCTCCCATTGTGTCAAGTGCAAGAAAAGGGGGTGCTGGTGCTTTTTTGGGGGGGGGGTTCCTTCAGGGGGGGGTCCCGGGGGGGGCAGGGGGGCGCAGGCCGGTGGCACAGAGCAGCAAACAGTCCTTGGGGGCACCGGGCACCTGTGGGGGGGGGTAGGAATAGGAGGAGGGGGGGGGGGTCAGGGTGCACCGTGGTGACCCTGTGACCCCCCCCCCCCCAAATTAGAGACACCCCCCAACCCTCCCAGCCCCCCTAAATCTAGGGGTGACCCCCACAAGGGGTGGGGGGGGGGGGGTGGTGGGTGAGTGGTGGCAGCGAGTGGGGGGGTGGAACAGCCTCGGGGGGGGTCGCACAGCCCGGGGGGGGGGGGGGGGGGGTCGCGGTGGGAACAGCCAGAGCTGAGGTGGGGGAGGGGCAGGGGGTGGGGGGAGTGGGGGGGGGGGTGGATTTTGGGGTGGGGGGGGCACAGCCACACGTACCCGGGCCCCAGAGCAGGAGGTGCCGGGACAGGGGGAGCCCCAGGGGGGAGCGGAAAAGCCGGGGGGGGGCCCCCGCTGCCGGGCTGCAGAGAGAGCAGAGAGTGTCAGCAGCCCCCCCCCTGCACCCCAAAACACAGACACCCCCCCCCAAAAAACACCCCCCCCCCAAAATAACCCCCCCTTACGTCCGCCGGGGGGTCCGAGGGGGGGGGCGCGGTGGGGGGGGGGCTGCCCCGCAGCTCCTGCAATGGAAATGGGGGGGGGGGGAGTCACTATTGGACACCCCCCCCCACCCCCCAAAATGACCTTTTGGGGACCCCCCCCACTTTGGGGAGAGGGTGAGGACCCCAAACTCCCCCCCCCCAACCCCCCCTTTTTGGTTTGGCATCTCCCCCCCGCCCCAATTTTAGGAGAGGGGATGTGGTGCTGTGTCCCCCCCCCCACACACACACAATCCCCCCTGTTGGGCCCCCCCCCCAAATTTGGGGGGGCTGAGGTGAGGTTGGGATGAGAGTTTCCAGGGGTCCCCAAGAGATTTTGGGGGGGGTCAGGAGGGTCCTGAGTGATTTTAAGGAGGAGGGGACACAGATTTCGGGGGAGCCCCCCCCGGGGAGGGGAATCAAAGTGATTTGGGGAGGGGGTTTGGGGGGCAGCCGGCTGTTTTGGGGGGCTGGGGGGGGGGTCGGGGTCTTGCCTTGGCTCGGGGGGGGGGCCGGGCCCCGGGGGGGCGCTCTGGAGCCGCCGCAGCTTCGCTTCCAGTTCCAGGTTACGGCTCTCGGCCTCCTGCAGCCCGCCTTGGGGGGGGCGTGAGGGGGGGTCTCATCGGGGGGGGGGACCCCACGGGGACACCCCCAAACCCTGTCCTGGTGTGACCCCCCCCCGGCCCCGGTCCCGTGCTGGAGAGACCCCCCGCCCCAATCCTGACCCCCCCCCCCCCCCCAATACCGGGGTGACCCCCGGTCCCGTCCTGACCCCCCCTGCCCCGGACCCCCCCCATTCCTGTCCCGGTGAGACCCCCGGTCCCGTCCCGGACCCCTGGTCCCGTACTGGGACCCCCATTCACATCCCGGACCCCCGTTCCAGTACCGGACCCCCAAGACCCCCCGTTCCGGGTACCGGACCCCCGAGACCTCCCTTCCCGGCCCCCCCCGTTTACCGTCCTGGTGAGACCCCCCGTTCCCAGCCCCCGTTCCCCGTCCCGGACCCCCCCATTCCTGTCCCGGTGAGACCCCCGTTCCTGTCCTGGACCCCCCGTTCCCGTCCCGGTGAGACCCCTGTTCCCTTCCCCCGTTCCCGTCCCAAACCCCCCGTTCCCGTCCCGGTGAGACCCTCGTTTCCTGTCCCGGACCCCCGTTCCCGGTCCCCGTTCCCGTCCCGGACCCCCCCGTTCCCGGTCCCCGTTCCCGTACCGGGCCAGCCCCTGTCCCGCCGCCCGCAGCAGCCCGAGCTCCCGCTCCAGCGCCGCCCGCCCGCAGCGCTCCGCAGCCAGCGCCGCGCTCAGCTCCGACACCGGATCCGGCCCCGACACCGGCACCGACACCGGATCCGGCCCCGAAACGGACACCGGCACCGAAACCGGATCCGGCCCCGACACCGGCACCGGCACCGACACCGACACCGGATCCGGCCCCGAAACGGACACCGGCACCGAAACCGGATCCGGCCCCGACACCCGGCACCGAAACGGACACCGGCACCAAAACCGGATCCGGACCCGACACCGAAACCGGCCCCGAAACGGACACCGGCACCGAAACCGGATCCGGCTCCGCCACCGACACGGACGCGGCCACGGGCAGCGGCACCGGCAGCGGCTCCGGCGGCGGCTCCAGCACCGGCACCGGCCCCGACACCAGAAGCGGCTCCGACACCGACACAGACGCCGACACCGGCCCCGGCCCCGCCGCCCGCCCCGGGGGCTCCGGACGCGCCTGTGGGAACCGCGGGCTGTGGGACCCCCGGGAGACCCCCCCCCCGGATCCCGGCGCCCGAACGACCCCCCGTTTACCGAACCCCCCCCGGATCCCGGCGCCGAACGACCCCCCGTTTACCGAACCCCCCTTCCGGGACCCCCCCGAACCCCAGCACCTCCCCCCTGCACCAAACGACTCCCCGTTTACCGACCCCCCCCTTCCAGGACCCCCCCGGACCCCGCAACCTCCCCCCTGCACCGACCGACCCCCCAAGTACCGAACCCCCCTTCCAGGACCCCCAAAACCTCCCCCCTGCACCGACCGACCCCCCCAAGTACCGAACCCCCCTTCCAGGACCCCCAAAACCTCCCCCCTGCACGGACCAACCCCCCAAGTACCGAACCCCCCTTCCAGGACCCCCAAAACCTCCCCCCTGCACCGACCGACCCCCCCGTTTACCGACCCCCCCTTACGGGACCCCCTCCCGGACCCCCGAACCTCCCCCCCTGCACCAAACGACCCCCCCGTTTACCGACCCCCCCTTCAGGGATCCCCCCTGAACCCCAGCACCTCCCTCCTGCACCAAACGACCCCCCGAGTACTGAACCCCCCTTCCGGGACCCCCCCGGACCCCCGAACCTCCCCCCTGCACCGAACGACCCCCCCGAGTACTGAACCCCCCTTCCAGGACCCCCAAAACCTCCCCCCTGCACCGACCGACCCCCCGTTTACCGACCCCCCCTTCCGGGACCCCCCCGGACCCCCGAACCTCCCCCCTGCACCGAACGACCCCCCCGAGTACTGAACCCCCCTTCCAGGACCCCCCAAAACCTCCCCCCTGCACCGACCGACCCCCCGTTTACCGACCCCCCCCTTCCGGGACCCCCCCGGACCCCCGAACCTCCCCCCTGCACCAAACGACCCCCCGTTTACCGACCCCCCCTTCAGGGATCCCCCCTGAACCCCGGCACCTCCCCCCTGCACCAAACGACCCCCCGAGTACCGAACCCCCCTTCCAGGACCCCCAAAACCTCCCCCCTGCACGGACCAACCCCCCGAGTACTGAACCCCCCTTCTGAGACCCCCCCGAACACCCGGCACCTCCCCCCCTGCACCGAACGACCCCCCCGAGTACTGAACCCCCCTTCCAGGACCCCCAGCACCTCCCCCCTGCACCGAACGACCCCCCGTTTACCGACTCCCCCCCCCGGGACCCCCCCCGGACCCCCCCCCCCCGAATACCGAACCGCCCCCGGGACCACCCCCCCCCGCCCACATGAGACCCCCCCCGGGACCCTCCCCCCACATACCGGCTGCTGGGGGGGTGCCGGGGGGGCTCCGTGGCCGGGGGGGCTGCACGAGGGGGGGGCGGCGTCCGTGGGGGGACCCCCGAGGCTGGGGGGGGCGGTCTGGGGGGGGCTGGGGGTGCAGGGACCCCCTTGGGGGGGGCTGCGGCTGGGGGAGGGGCTTTGAGGGGGGGACCCCCCGTGGGGTGCCCTGAAGGGGGGGGGGGGTCCTTTTTGTGGGGAGGGGTCAGGAGGTTTTGGGGTCCCCACGGGCGGGGGGGTCGCTTTTGGGGAGGGGTCTCCCTGAGGTTGGGGGGGTCTCATAGGTGGGGGGGGCTCTTGTGGAAAGGGGGGTCCTGGGGGGGCCCCTGAAGCTTGGGGGGGGACCCTGTCCATGGGAGGTTCAGTGCTGGGGGGGGGCCCCTGTGCTCAGGGGGGTCTCGGTGTCAGGGGGGGTCCCCGACTCAGGGGGGGTCCCCCAGTCCCCCTCCAGCTCCATGGCTGTGTCCTGGTCCCACTCCTCTTCCTCATCTTCCTCTCCTCCTCCTCCTCCTCTCCCTAGTGCAGGTGGGGGGGGGGGCACACACAAAACAGGGGGGTCACCTGTGCCCCTCCCCCCCAAAAGGACACCCGGGGGTCACCAGAGGACACCCGGGGGTCACCCCCGAGCCCCCCATTTCCTCAGAGCCCTCCTTTTCTTGTGCCCCTCCCCCCACCCCGACACGCCCCCTCCCATGGCCCCCGCCCCCCCATTGCCCCCCCCCGGCGCTCACTCGGGGTCCCCGCGGCTGTAGGAGTACCCCACAAAGGGCAGGTGCAGCTCCAGCTCGGGGGGGTCCCACGGCTCCCCCAGGGGGTCCTGAGGGGGACAGGGAAGGGGGGGGTTACATATGGGGAGGGGGGGAGTCTCGGGGTGGGGGGGGGCTCAGTGGGGGATCCCATGTTGGGGGGGCTCAAGGAGGGGGTCCCCAGGGGGATTCTCATGTTGGGGGGTCAGGAAGGGGGTCTCCCACTTGGGGGGGTCACAGAGGGGGTCCCCAGGGGGAATCTCATGTTGGGGGGTCAGGAAGGGGGTCTCCCACTTGGGGGGGTCACAGAGGGGGTCCCCAGGGGGAATCATACATGGGGGGGTCAGGAAGGGGGGTCTCCCACTTGCGGGGGGGTCACAGAGGGGGTCCCCAGGAGGAATCTCATGTGGGGGGGGTCAGGAAGGGGGTCTCCCACTTGAGGGGGGGGTCCCCCGGGAGGGGGTCCCCAGGGGGAATCTCATGTTGGGGGGGCAAGAAGGGGGTCCCCAGGGCTTATCTCATGTGGGGGGGGTCAGGAAGGGGGTCTCCCAGTTGAGGGGGGTCACAGAGGGGGTCCCCAGGGGGAATCTCACTTGGGGGGGGTCAAAAGGGGGGGTGTCCTCTGTGGGGAATCCCATTTGTGGGGGGGGGGTCACAGAGGGGGTCCCCAGGGGTTATCTCATGTTGGGGGGGGTCAGGAAAGGGGTCTCCCACTTGAGGGGGGTCACAGGGAGGGGGGGTCTTAGTGGGGGATCCCATGTGGGGGTCACAGGGAGGGGGTCCCCAGGGGTTATCTCATGTGGGGGGGGTCAGGAAGGAGGTCTCCCACTTGAGGGGGGGGTCCCCAGGGGGAATCCCACTTTGGGGGGGGTCAGA
>NW_026908421.1:0-42234 GCF_028858725.1 Colius striatus
CATAGCTCCCTTGGAAAAAATACATGTGTATGTTAAGTTAGGCCACTCAGTATGGGAGCTACAAGAAAGCAGGAAGGCAGACCCCAGCTACAGTAGTAAGTAGGTCCCCATGCAGTCTAGCAGCCAGCACGGTGTCACATTTGCAGCTGCTTTCCTGTGGGAGCTATCTTCAATACCACACTTTTTCTGTTCAGCTCCCATTGAATAAAATACATTTTGTCTGTTAAGGTATACCACTGAATATGGGAGCTACAAGAAAGCAGGAAGGCAGACCCCAGCTACAGTAGTATGTAGGGCCCCATGCAGTCTATCAGCCAGCACGGTGTCACATTTGCAGCTGCTTTCCTGTGGGAGCTATCTTCAATACCACAGTTTTTATCCATAGCTCCCTTGGAAAAAATACATGTGTATGTTAAGTTAGGCCACTCAGTATGGGAGCTACAAGAAAGCAGGAAGGCAGACCCCAGCTACAGTAGTAAGTAGGTCCCCATGCAGTCTAGCAGCCAGCACGGTGTCACATTTGCAGCTGCTTTCCTGTGGGAGCTATCTTCAATACCACAGTTTTTATCCATAGCTCCCTTGGAAAAAATACATGTGTATGTTAAGTTAGGCCACTCAGTATGGGAGCTACAAGAAAGCAGGAAGGCAGACCCCAGCTACAGTAGTAAGTAGGTCCCCATGCAGTCTAGCAGCCAGCACGGTGTCACATTTGCAGCTGCTTTCCTGTGGGAGCTATCTTCAATACCACACTTTTTCTCCTCAGCTCCCTTTGAAAAAATACATGTGTCTGTTAAGTTATGCCACTGAGTATGGGAGCTACAAGAAAGCAGGAAGGCAGACCCCAGCTACAGTAGTAAGTAGGTCCCCATGCATTCTATCAGCCAGCACGGTGTCACATTTGCAGCTGCTTTCCTGTGGGAGCTATCTTCAATACCACAATTTTTCTGTTCTGCTGCCATTGAAAAAATACATGTGTCTGTTAAGTTATGCCACTGAGTATGGGAGCTACAAGAAAGACGGAAGGCAGACCCCAGCTACAGTAGTAAGTAGGTCCCCATGCAGTCTATCAGCCAGCACGGTGTCACATTTGCAGCTGCTTTCCTGTGGGAGCTATCTTCAATACCACACTTTTTCTCCTCATCTCCCATTGAATAAAATACATTTTGTCTGTTAAGGTACACCACTGAATATGGGAGCTACAATAAAGCAGGAAGGCAGACCCCAGCTACAGTAGTAAGTAGGTCACCATGCAGTCTATCAGCCAGCACGGTGTCACATTTGCAGCTGCTTTCCTGTGGGAGCTATCTTCAATACCACACTTTTTCTGTTCTGCTCCCATTGAAAAAATACCTGTGTCTGTTAAGGTATACCGCTGAGTATGGGAGCTACAAGAAAGCAGGAAGGCACACCCCAGCTACAGTAGTAAGTAGGTCCCCATGCAGTCTATCAGCCTGCACGGTGTCACATTTGCAGCTGCTTTCCTGTGGGAGCTATCTTCAATACCACAGTTTTAATCCATAGCTCCCTTTGAAAAAATACATGTGTATGTTAAGTTAGGCCATTTAGTATGGGAGGTACAAGAAAGCAGGAACGCAGACCCCAGCTACAGTAGTAAGTAGGTCCCCATGCAGTCTATCAGCCAGCACGGTGTCACATTTGCAGCTGCTTTCCTGTGGGAGCTATCTTCAATACCACACTTTTTCTCCTCAGCTCCCTTTGAAAAAATACATGTGTCTGTTAAGGTATACCACTGAATATGGGAGCTACAAGAAAGCAGGAAGGCAGACCCCAGCTACAGTAGTAAGTAGGTCCCCATGCAGTCTATCAGCCAGCACGGTGTCACATTTGCAGCTGCTTTCCTGTGGGAGCTATCTTCAATACCACAGTTTTTCTATTCTGCTCCCATTGAAAAAATACATGTGTATGTTAAGTTATGCCACTGAGCATGGGAGGTACAAGAAAGCAGGAAGGCAGACCCCAGCTACAGTAGTAAGTAGGTCCCCATGCAGTCTATCAGCCAGCACGGTGTCACATTTGCAGCTGCTTTCCTGTGGGAGCTATCTTCAATACCACACTTTTTCTCCTCAGCTCCCATTGAATAAAATACATTTTGTCTGTTAAGGTATACCACTGAATATGGGAGCTACAAGAAAGCAGGAAGGCAGACCCCAGCTACAGTAGTAAGTAGGTCACCATGCAGTCTATCAGCCAGCACGGTGTCACATTTGCAGCTGCTTTCCTGTGGCAGCTATCTTCAATACCGCACTTTTTCTGTTCTACTCCCATTGAAAAAATATATGTGTCTGTTAAGGTATACCACTGAATATGGGAGCTAAAAGAAAGCAGGACGGCAGACCCCAGCTACAGTAGTAAGTAGGTCCCCATGCAGTCTATCAGCCAGCACGGTGTCACATTTGCAGCTGCTTTCCTTGGGAGCTATCTTCAATACCACACTTTTTCTCCTCAGCTCCCATTGAAAAAATACCTGTGTATGTTAAGTTATGCCACTGAGTATGGGATCTACAAGAAAGCAGGAAGGCAGACCCTAGCTACAGTAGTAAGTAGGTCCCCATGCAGTCTATCAGCCAGCACGGTGTCACATTTGCAGCTGCTTTCCTGTGGGAGCTATCTTCAATACCACAGTTTTTCTGTTCAGCTCCCATTGAATAAAATACATTTTGTCTGTTAAGGTATACCACTGAATATGGGAGCTACAAGAAAGCAGGAAGGCAGACCCCAGCTACAGTAGTAAGTAGGTCCCCATGCAGTCTATCAGCCAGCACGGTGTCACATTTGCAGCTGCTTTCCTGTGGGAGCTATCTTCAATACCACAGTTTTTATCCGTAGCTCCCTTTGAAAAAATACATGTGTATGTTAAGTTAGGCCACTCAGTATCGGAGCTACAAGAAAGCAGGAAGGCAGACCCCAGCTACAGTAGTAAGTAGGTCCCCATGCAGTCTATCAGCCAGCACGGCGTCACATTTGCAGCTGCTTTCCTGTGGGAGCTATCTTCAATACCACACTTTTTCTGTTCAGCTCCCATTGAATAAAATACATTTTGTCTGTTAAGGTATACCACTGAATATGGGAGCTACAAGAAAGCAGGAAGGCAGACCCCAGCTACAGTAGTAAGTAGGTCCCCATGCAGTCTAGCAGCCAGCACGGTGTCACATTTGCAGCTGCTTTCCTGTGGGAGCTATCTTCAATACCACACTTTTTCTGTTCTGCTCCCATTGAAAAAATACATGTGTATGTTAAGTTATGCCACTGAGCATGGGAGGTACAAGAAAGGAGGAAGGCAGACCCCAGCTACAGTAGTAAGTAGGTCCCCATGCAGTCTAGCAGCCAGCACGGTGTCACATTTGCAGCTGCTCTCCTGTGGGAGCTATCTTCAATACCACAGTTTTTCTGTTCAGCTCCCATTGAATAAAATACATTTTGTCTGTTAAGGTATACCACTGAATATGGGAGCTACAAGAAAGCAGGAAGGCATACCCCAGCTACAGTAGTATGTAGGTCACCATGCAGTCTATCAGCCAGCACGGTGTCACATTTGCAGCTGCTTTCCTGTGGGAGCTATCTTCAATACCACAGTTTTTATCCATAGCTCCCTTGGAAAAAATACATGTGTATGTTAAGTTAGGCCACTCAGTATGGGAGCTACAAGAAAGCAGGAAGGCAGACCCCAGTTACAGTAGTAAGTAGGTCCCCATGCAGTCTAGCAGCCAGCACGGTGTCACATTTGCAGCTGCTTTCCTGTGGGAGCTATCTTCAATACCACACTTTTTCTGTTCAGCTCCCATTGAATAAAATACATTTTGTCTGTTAAGGTATACCACTGAATATGGGAGCTACAAGAAAGCAGGAAGGCAGACCCCAGCTACAGTAGTATGTAGGGCCCCATGCAGTCTATCAGCCAGCACGGTGTCACATTTGCAGCTGCTTTCCTGTGGGAGCTATCTTCAATACCACAGTTTTTATCCATAGCTCCCTTGGAAAAAATACATGTGTATGTTAAGTTAGGCCACTCAGTATGGGAGCTACAAGAAAGCAGGAAGGCAGACCCCAGCTACAGTAGTAAGTAGGTCCCCATGCAGTCTAGCAGCCAGCACGGTGTCACATTTGCAGCTGCTTTCCTGTGGGAGCTATCTTCAATACCACAGTTTTTATCCATAGCTCCCTTGGAAAAAATACATGTGTATGTTAAGTTAGGCCACTCAGTATGGGAGCTACAAGAAAGCAGGAAGGCAGACCCCAGCTACAGTAGTAAGTAGGTCCCCATGCAGTCTAGCAGCCAGCACGGTGTCACATTTGCAGCTGCTTTCCTGTGGGAGCTATCTTCAATACCACACTTTTTCTCCTCAGCTCCCTTTGAAAAAATACATGTGTCTGTTAAGTTATGCCACTGAGTATGGGAGCTACAAGAAAGCAGGAAGGCAGACCCCAGCTACAGTAGTAAGTAGGTCCCCATGCATTCTATCAGCCAGCACGGTGTCACATTTGCAGCTGCTTTCCTGTGGGAGCTATCTTCAATACCACAATTTTTCTGTTCTGCTGCCATTGAAAAAATACATGTGTCTGTTAAGTTATGCCACTGAGTATGGGAGCTACAAGAAAGACGGAAGGCAGACCCCAGCTACAGTAGTAAGTAGGTCCCCATGCAGTCTATCAGCCAGCACGGTGTCACATTTGCAGCTGCTTTCCTGTGGGAGCTATCTTCAATACCGCACTTTTTCTGTTCTGCTCCCATTGAAAAAATATATGTGTCTTTTAAGGTATACCACTGAGTATGGGAGCTACAAGAAAGCAGGAAGGCAGACTCCAGCTACAATAGTAAGTAGGTCCCCATGCAGTCTATCAGCCAGCACGGTGTCACATTTGCAGCTGCTTTCCTGTGGGAGCTATCTTCAATACCACAGTTTTTCTGTTCAGTTCCCATTGAATAAAATACATTTTGTCTGTTAAGGTATACCACTGAATATGGGAGCTACAAGAAAGCAGGAAGGCAGACCCCAGCTACAGTAGTAAGTAGGTCCCCATGCAGTCTATCAGCCAGCACGGTGTCACATTTGCAGCTGCTTTCCTGTGGGAGCTATCTTCAATACCACACTTTTTCTGTACTGCTCCCATTGAAAAAATACATGTGTCTGTTAAGTTATGCCACTGAGTATGGGAGCTACAAGAAAGCGGGGAGTCAGACCCGAGCTACAGTAGTAAGTAGGTCCCCATGCAGTCTAGCAGCCAGCACGGTGTCACATTTGCAGCTGCTTTCCTGTGGGAGCTATCTTCAATAACACACTTTTTCTCCTCAGCTACCATTGAAAAAATAAATGTGTCTGTTAAGGTATACCACTGAGTATGGGAGCTACAAGAAAGCAGGAAGGCAGACCCCAGCTACAGTAGTAAGTAGGTCCCCATGCAGTCTATCAGCCAGCACGGTGTCACATTTGCAGCTGCTTTCCTGTGGGAGCTATCTTCAATACCACAGTTTTTATCCTCAGCTCCCTTTGAACAAAATACATTTTGTCTGTTAAGTTATGCCACTGAGTATGGGAGCTACAAGAATGCAGGAACGCAGACCCCAGCTACAGTAGTAAGTAGGTCCCCATGCAGTCTAGCAGCCAGCACGGTGTCACATTTGCAGCTGCTTTCCTGTGGGAGCTATCTTCAATACCACAGTTTTTATCCTCAGCTCCCTTTGAATAAAATACATTTTGTCTGTTAAATTATGCCACTGAGTATGGGAGCTACAAGAAAGCAGGAACGCAGACCCCAGCTACAGTAGTAAGTAGGTCCCCATGCAGTCTATCAGCCAGCACGGTGTCACATTTGCAGCTGCTTTCCTGTGGGAGCTATCCTCAATACCACACTTTTTCTGTTCAGCTCTCATTGAAAAAATACATGTGTCTGTTAAGTTATGCCACTGAGTATGGGAGCTACAAGAAAGCAGGAAGGCAGACCCCAGCTACAATAGTAAGTAGGTCCCCATGAAGTCTATCAGCCAGCAGGGTGTCACATTTGCAGCTGCTTTCCTGTGGGAGCTATCTTCAATACCACACTTTTTCTGTTCAGCTCCCATTGAATAAAATACATTTTGTCTGTTAAATTGTATCGCTGAGTAAGGGAGCTACAAGAAAGCAGGAAGGCAGACCCCAGCTACAGTAGTAAGTAGGTCCCCATGCAGTCTATCAGCCAGCATGGTGTCACATTTGCAGCTGCTTTCCTGTGGGAGCTATCTTCAATACCACACTTATTCTCCTCAGCTCCCTTTGAAAAAATACATGTGTCTGTTAAGTTATGCCACTGAGTATGGGAGCTACAAGAAAGCCGGAAGGCAGACCCCAGCTACAGTAGTAAGTAGGTCCCCATGCAGTATATCAGCCAGCACGGTGTCACATTTGCAGCTGCTTTCCTGTGGGAGCTATCTTTAATACCACACTTTTTCTGTTCTGCTCCCATTGAAAAAATACATGTGTCTGTTAAGGTATACCACTGAGTATGGGAGCTACAAGAAAGCAGGAAGGCAGACCCCAGCTACAGTAGTATGTAGGTCCCCATGCAGTCTATCAGCCAGCACGGTGTCACATTTGCAGCTGCTTTCCTGTGGGAGCTATCTTCAATACCGCACTTTTTCTCCTCAGCTCCCATTGAATAAAATACATTTTGTCTGTTAAGGTATACCACTGAGTATGGGAGCTACAAGAAAGCAGGAAGGCAGACCCCAGCTACAGTAGTAAGTAGGTCCCCATGCAGTCTAGCAGCCAGCACGGTGTCACATTTGCAGCTGCTTTCCTGTGGGAGCTATCTTCAATACCACACTTTTTCTCCTCAGCTCCCATTGAAAAAATAAATGTGTCTGTTAAGGTATACCACTGAGTATGGGAGCTACAAGAAAGCAGGAAGGCAGACCCCAGCTACAGTAGTAAGTAGGTCCCCATGCAGTCTATCAGCCAGCACGGTGTCACATTTGCAGCTGCTTTCCTGTGGGAGCTATCTTCAATACCACAGTTTTTATCCTCAGCTCCCTTTGAACAAAAGACATTTTGTCTGTTAAGTTATGCCACTGAGTATTGGAGCTACAAGAATGCAGGAACGCAGACCCCAGCTACAGTAGTAAGTAGGTCCCCATGCAGTCTATCAGCCAGCACGGTGTCACATTTGCAGCTGCTTTCCTGTGGGAGCTATTCAATACCACAGTTTTTATCCTCAGCTCCCTTTGAATAAAATACATTTTGTCTGTTAAATTATGCCACTGAGTATGGGAGCTACAAGAAAGCAGGAACGCAGACCCCAGCTACAGTAGTAAGTAGGTCCCCATGCAGTCTATCAGCCAGCACGGTGTCACATTTGCAGCTGCTTTCCTGTGGGAGCTATCCTCAATACCACACTTTTTCTGTTCAGCTCTCATTGAAAAAATACATGTGTCTGTTAAGTTATGCCACTGAGTATGGGAGCTACAAGAAAGCAGGAAGGCAGACCCCAGCTACAATAGTAAGTAGGTCCCCATGAAGTCTATCAGCCAGCAGGGTGTCACATTTGCAGCTGCTTTCCTGTGGGAGCTATCTTCAATACCACACTTTTTCTGTTCTGCTCCCATTGAAAAAATACATGTGTATGTTAAGTTATGCCACTCAGTATGGGAGCTACAAGAAAGCAGGAAGGCAGACCCCAGCTACAGTAGTAAGTAGGTCCCCATGCAGTCTAGCAGCCAGCACGGTGTCACATTTGCAGCTGCTTTCCTGTGGGAGCTATCTTCAATACCACAGTTTTTATCCTCAGCTCCCTTTGAATAAAATACATTTTGTCTGTTAAGTTATGCCACTGAGTATGGGAGCTACAAGAAAGCAGGAACGCAGACCCCAGCTACAGTAGTAAGTAGGTCCCCATGCAGTCTATCAGCCAGCACGGTGTCACATTTGCAGCTGCTTTCCTGTTGGAGCTATCTTCAATACCACACTTTTTCTCCTCATCTCCCTTTGAAAAAATACATGTGTCTGATAAGTTATGCCACTGAGTATGGGATCTACAAGAAAGCAGGAAGGCAGACCCCAGCTACAGTAGTAAGTAGGTCCCCATGCAGTCTATCAGCCAGCACGGTGTCACATTTGCAGCTGCTTTCCTGTGGGAGCTATCTTTAATACCACAGTTGTTCTGTTCAGCTCCCATTGAATAAAATACATTTTGTCTGTTAAGGTATACCACTGAATATGGGAGCTACAAGAAAGCAGGAAGGCAGACCCCAGCTACAGTAGTATGTAGGTCCCCATGCAGTCTAGCAGCCAGCATGGTGTCACATTTGCAGCTGCTTTCCTGTTGGAGCTATCTTCAATACCACACTTTTTCTCCTCAGCTCCCTTTGAAAAAATACATGTGTCTGTTAAGTTATGCCACTGAGTATGGGATCTACAAGAAAGCAGGAAGGCAGACCCCACCTACAGTAGTAAGTAGATCCTCATGCAGTCTATCAGTCAGCACGGTGTCATATTTGCAGCTGCTTTCCTATGGGAGCTATCTTCAATACCGCACTTTTTCTGTTCAGCTCCCTTTGAAAAAATATATGTGTCTGTTAAGGTATACCACTGAATATGGAAGCTACAAGAAAGCAGGAAGGCAGACCCCAGCTACAGTAGTAAGTAGGTCCCCATGCAGTCTAGCAGCCAGCACGGTGTCACATTTGCAGCTGCTTTCCTGTGGGAGCTATCTTCAATACCACAGTTTTTCTCTTCAGCTCAAATTGAATAAAATACATTTTGTCTGTTAAGGTATACCACTGAATATGGGAGCTACAAGAAAGCAGGAAGGCAGACCCCAGCTACAGTAGTAAGTAGGTCCCCATGCAGTCTAGCAGCCAGCAGGGTGTCACATTTGCAGCTGCTTTCCTGTGGGAGCTATCTTCAATACCACACTTTTTCTCCTCAGCTCCCACTGAAAAAATACATGTGTCTGTTAAGGTATACCACTGAGTATGGGAGCTGCAAGAAAGCGGGAAGGCAGACTCCAGCTACAGTAGTAAGTAGGTCCCCATGCAGTCTATCAGCCAGCACGGTGTCACATTTGCAGCTGCTTTCCTGTGGGAGCTATCTTCAATACCACACTTTTTCTCCTCAGCTCCCACTGAAAAAATACATGTGTCTGTTAAGGTATACCACTGAGTATGGGAGCTTCAAGAAAGCGGGAAGGCAGACCCCAGCTACAGTAGTAAGTAGGTCCCCATGCAGTCTATCAGCCAGCACGGTGTCACATTTGCAGCTGCTTTCCTGTGGGAGCTATCTTCAATACCACACTTTTTCTGTTCTGCTCCCATTGAAAAAATACATGTGTATGTTAAGTTATGCCACTGAGCATGGGAGGTACAAGAAAGCAGGAAGGCAGACCCCAGCTACAGTAGTAAGTAGGTCCCCATGCAGTCTATCAGTCAGCACGGTGTCACATTTGCAGCTGCTTTCCTGTGGGAGCTATCTTCAATACCACAGTTTTTCTGTTCAGCTCCCATTGAATAAAATATATTTTGTCTGTTAAGGTATACCACTGAATATGGGAGCTACAAGAAAGCAGGAAGGCAGACCGCAGCTACAGTAGTATGTAGGTCACCATGCAGTCTATCAGCCAGCACGGTGTAACATTTGCAGCTGCTTTCCTGTGTGAGCTATCTTCAATACCACACTTTTTATCCATAGCTCCCTTTGATAAAATACATGTGTATGTTAAGTTAGGTCACTCAGTATAAGAGCTACAAGAAAGCAGGAAGGCAGACCCCAGCTACAGTAGTATGTAGGTCCCCATGCAGTCTATCAGCCAGCACGGTGTCACATTTGCAGCTGCTTTCCTGTTGGAGCTATCTTCAATACCACACTTTTTCTCCTCAGCTCCCTTTGAAAAAATACATGTGTCTGATAAGTTATGCCACTGAGTATGGGATCTACAAGAAAGCAGGAAGGCAGACCCCAGCTACAGTAGTAAGTAGGTCCCCATGCAGTCTATCAGCCAGCACGGTGTCACATTTGCAGCTGCTTTCCTATGGGAGCTATCTTCAATACCACACTTTTTCTGTTCTGCTCCGATTGAAAAAATACATGTGTATGTTAAGTTAGGCCACTGAGTATGGGATCTACAAGAAAGCAGGAAGGCAGACGCCAGCTACAGTAGTAAGTAGGTCCCCATGCAGTCTATCAGCCAGCACGGTGTCACATTTGCAGCTGCTTTCCTGTGGGAGCTATCTTCAATACCACACTTTTTCTGTTCAGCTCCCATTGAATAAAATACATTTTGTCTGTTAAATTGTATCGCTGAGTAAGGGAGCTACAAGAAAGCAGGAAGGCAGACCCCAGCTACAGTAGTATGTAGGTCCCCATGCAGTCTAGCAGCCAGCATGGTGTGACATTTGCAGCTGCTTTCCTGTGGGAGCTATCTTCAATACCACACTTTTTCTCCTCAGCTCCCTTTGAAAAAATAAATGTGTCTGTTAAGGTATACCACTGAGTATGGGAGCTACAAGAAAGCAGGAAGGCAGACCCCAGCTACAGTAGTAAGTAGGTCCCCATGCAGTCTATCAGCCAGCACGGTATCACATTTGCAGCTGCTTTCCTGTGGGAGCTATCTTCAATACCACACTTTTTCTGTTCAGCTCCCATTGAAAAAATACATGTGTATGTTAAGTTATGCCACTGAGTATGGGAACTACAAGAAAGCAGGAAGGCAGACCCCAGCTACAGTAGTAAGTAGGTCCCCATGCAGTCTATCAGCCAGCACGGTGTCACATTTGCAGCTGCTTTCCTGTGGGAGCTATCTTCAATACCACAGTTTTTCTGTTCATCTCCCATTGAATAAAATACATTTTGTCTGTTAAGGTATACCACTGAATATGGGAGCTACAAGAAAGCAGGAAGGCAGACCCCAGCTACAGTAGTAAGTAGGTCCCCATGCAGTCTAGCAGCCAGCACGGTGTCACATTTGCAGCTGCTTTCCTGTGGGAGCTATCTTCAATACCACACTTATTCTCCTCAGCTCCCTTTGAAAAAATACATGTGTCTGTTAAGTTATGCCACTGAGTATGGGAGCTACAAGAAAGCCGGAAGGCAGACCCCAGCTACAGTAGTAAGTAGGTCCCCATGCAGTATATCAGCCAGCACGGTGTCACATTTGCAGCTGCTTTCCTGTGGGAGCTATCTTTAATACCACACTTTTTCTGTTCTGCTCCCATTGAAAAAATACATGTGTCTGTTAAGGTATACCGCTGAGTATGGGAGCTACAAGAAAGCAGGAAGGCAGACCCCAGCTACAGTAGTAAGTAGGTCCCCATGCAGTCTATCAGCCAGCACGGTGTCACATTTGCAGCTGCTTTCCTGTGGGAGCTATCTTCAATACCACACTTTTTCTGTTCAGCTCCCATTGAATAAAATACATGTGTCTGTTAAGGTATACCACTGAATATGGGAGGTACAAGAAAGCAGGAAGGCAGACCCCAGCTACAGTAGTAAGTAGGTCCCCATGCAGTCTATCAGCCAGCACGGTGTCACATTTGCAGCTGCTTTCCTGTGGGAGCTATCTTTAATACCACAGTTTTTATCCATAGCTCCCTTTGAAAAAATACATGTGTATGTTAAGTTAGGCCACTCAGTATGGGAGCTACAAGAAAGCAGGAAGGCAGACCCCAGCTACAGTAGTAAGTAGCTCCCCATGCAGTCTATCAGCCAGCACGGTGTCACATTTGCAGCTGCTTTCCTGTGGGAGCTATCTTCAATACCACAGTTTTTATCCTCAGCTCCCTTTGAATAAAATACATTTTGTCTGTTAAGTTATGCCACTGAGTATGGGAGCTACAAGAAAGCAGGAAGGCAGACCCCAGCTACAGTAGTAAGTAGGTCCCCATGCAGTCTAGCAGCCAGCACGGTGTCACATTTGCAGCTGCTTTCCTGTGGGAGCTATCTTCAATACCACACTTTTTCTCCTCAGCTCCCATTGAAAATATACATGTGTCTGTTAAGTTATGCCACTGAGTATGGGAGCTACAAGAAAGCAGGACGGCAGACACTAGCTACAGTAGTAAGTAGGTCCCCATGCAGTCTATCAGCCAGCATGGTGTCACATTTGCAGCTGCTTTCCTGTGAGAGCTATCTTCAATACCACACTTTTTCTGTTCAGCTCCCATTGAAAAAATACATGTGTCTATTAAGGTATACCACTGAGAATGGGACCTACAAGAAAGCAGGACGGCAGACCCCAGCTATAGTAGTAAGTAGGTCTCCATGTAGCCTATCAGCCAGAACGGTGTCACATTTGCAGCTCCTTTCCTGTTGGAGTTATCTTCAATACCAGAGTTTTTATCCTCAACTCCCATTGAAAAAATACATGTGTATGTTAAGTTATGCCACTGAGCATGGTAGGTACAAGAAAGCAGGAAGGCAGACCCCAGCTACAGTAGTAAGTAGGACCCCATGCAGTCTATCAGCCAGCACGGTGTCACATTTGCAGTTGCTTTCCTGTGGGAGCTATCTTCAATACCACAGTTTTTATCCATAGCTCCCTTTGAAAAAATACATGTGTATGTTAAGTTAGGCCACTCAGTATGGGAGCTACAAGAAAGCAGGAAGGCAGACCCCAGCTACAGTAGTCAGTAGGTCCCCATGCAGTCTAGCAGCCAGCACGGTGTCACATTTGCAGCTGCTTTCCTGTGGGAGCTATCTTCAATACCACACTTTTTCTGTTCAGCTCCCATTGAAAAAATACATGTGTCTGTTAAGTTATGCCACTGAGCATGGGAGGCACAAGAAAGCAGGAAGGCAGACCCCAGCTACAGTAGTAAGTAGGTCCCCATGCAGTCTATCAGCCAGCACGGTGTCACATTTGCAGCTGCTTTCCTGTGGGAGCTATCTTCAATACCACACTTTTTCTGTTCAGCTCCCATTGAATAAAATACATTTTGTCTGTTAAATTGTATCGCTGAGTAAGGGAGCTACAAGAAAGCAGGAAGGCAGACCCCAGCTACAGTAGTAAGTAGGTCCCCATGCAGTCTATCAGCCAGCATGGTGTCACATTTGCAGCTGCTTTCCTGTGGGAGCTATCTTCAATACCACACTTTTTCTCCTCAGCTCCCTTTGAAAAAATACATGTGTCTGTTAAGTTATGCCACTGAGTATGGGAGCTACAAGAAAGCCGGAAGGCAGACCCCAGCTACAGTAGTAAGTAGGTCCCCATGCAGTCTATCAGCCAGCACGGTGTCACATTTGCAGCTGCTTTCCTGTGGGAGCTATCTTCAATATTACACTTTTTCTCCTCAGCTCCCATTGGAAAAATAAATGTGTCTGTTAAGGTATACCACTGAGTATGGGAGCTACAAGAAAGCAGGAAGGCAGACCCCAGCTACAGTAGTAAGTAGGTCCCCATGCAGTCTATCAGCCAGCACGGTATCACATTTGCAGCTGCTTTCCTGTGGGAGCTATCTTCAATACCACACTTTTTCTGTTCAGCTCCCATTGAAAAAATACATGTGTATGTTAAGTTATGCCACTGAGTATGGGAACTACAAGAAAGCAGGAAGGCAGACCACAGCTACAGTAGTAAGTAGGTCCCCATGCAGTCTATCAGCCAGCACGGTGTCACATTTGCAGCTGCTTTCCTGTGGGAGCTATCTTCAATACCACAGTTTTTCTGTTCATCTCCCATTGAATAAAATACATTTTGTCTGTTAAGGTATACCACTGAATATGGGAGCTACAAGAAAGCAGGAAGGCAGACCCCAGCTACAGTAGTAAGTAGGTCCCCATGCAGTCTATCAGCCAGCACGGTGTCACATTTGCAGCTGCTTTCCCGTGGGAGCTATCTTCAATACCACACTTATTCTCCTCAGCTCCCTTTGAAAAAATACATGTGTCTGTTAAGTTATGCCACTGAGTATGGGAGCTACAAGAAAGCCGGAAGGCAGACCCCAGCTACAGTAGTAAGTAGGTCCCCATGCAGTATATCAGCCAGCACGGTGTCACATTTGCAGCTGCTTTCCTGTGGGAGCTATCTTTAATACCACACTTTTTCTGTTCTGCTCCCATTGAAAAAATACATGTGTCTGTTAAGGTATACCGCTGAGTATGGGAGCTACAAGAAAGCAGGAAGGCAGACCCCAGCTACAGTAGTAAGTAGGTCCCCATGCAGTCTATCAGCCAGCACGGTGTCACATTTGCAGCTGCTTTCCTGTGGGAGCTATCTTCAATACCACACTTTTTCTGTTCAGCTCCCATTGAATAAAGTACATGTGTCTGTTAAGGTATACCACTGAATATGGGAGGTACAAGAAAGCAGGAAGGCAGACCCCAGCTACAGTAGTAAGTAGGTCCCCATGCAGTCTATCAGCCAGCACGGTGTCACATTTGCAGCTGCTTTCCTGTGGGAGCTATCTTTAATACCACAGTTTTTATCCATAGCTCCCTTTGAAAAAATACATGTGTATGTTAAGTTAGGCCACTCAGTATGGGAGCTACAAGAAAGCAGGAAGGCAGACCCCAGCTACAGTAGTAAGTAGGTCCCCATGCAGTATATCAGCCAGCACGGTGTCACATTTGCAGCTGCTTTCCTGTGGCAGCTATCTTCAATACCACACTTTTTCTGTTCAGCTCCAATTGAATAAAATATATTTTGTCTGTTAAATTGTATCGCTGAGTAAGGGAGCTACAAGAAAGCAGGAAGGCAGACCCCAGCTACAGTAGTAAGTAGGTCCCCATGCAGTCTATCAGCCAGCACGGTGTCACATTTGCAGCTGCTTTCCTGTGGGAGCTATCTTCAATACCACACTTTTTCTCCTCAGCTCCCATTGAAAAAATAAATGTGTCTGTTAAGGTATACCACTGAGTATGGGAGCTACAAGAAAGCAGGAAGGCAGACCCCAGCTACAGTAGTAAGTAGGTCCCCATGCAGTCTATCAGCCAGCACGGTGTCACATTTGCAGCTGCTTTCCTGTGGGAGCTATCTTCAATACCACAGTTTTTATCCTCAGCTCCCTTTGAATAAAATACATTTTGTCTGTTAAGTTATGAAACTGAGTATGGGAGCTACAAGAAAGCAGGAAGGCAGACCCCAGCTACAGTAGTCAGTAGGTCCCCATGCAGTCTATCAGCCAGCACGGTGTCACATTTGCAGCTGCTTTCCTGTGGGAGCTATCTTCAATACCACACTTTTTCTCCTCAGCTCCCTTTGAAAAAATACATGTGTCTGTTAAGTTATGCCACTGAATATGGGAGCTACAAGAAAGCCGTAAGGCAGACCCCAGCTACAGTAGTAAGTAGGTCCCCATGCAGTCTATCAGCCAGCACGGTGTCACATTTGCAGCTGCTTTCCTGTGGGAGCTATCTTCAATACCACACTTTTTCTCCTCAGCTCCCATTGAAAGAATACATTTGTCAGTTAAGGTATACCGCTGAGTATGGGAGCTACAAGAAAGCAGGAAGATAGAAGCCAGCTACAGTAGTAAGTAGGTCCCCATGCAGTCTAGCAGCCAGCACGGTATCACATTTGCAGCTGCTTTCCTGTGGGAGCTATCTTCAATACCACAGTTTTTATCCTCAGCTCCCTTTGAATAAAATACATTTTGTCTGTTAAGTTATGCCACTGAGTATGGGAGCTACAAGAAAGCAGGAACGCAGACCCCATCTACAGTAGTAAGTAGGTCCCCATGCAGTCTAGCAGCCAGCACGGTGTCACATTTGCAGCTGCTTTCCTGTGGGAGCTATCTTCAATACCACACTTTTTCTGTTCAGCTCCCATTGAATAAAATACATTTTGTCTGTTAAGGTATACCACTGAGTACGGGAGCTACAAGAAAGCAGGAAGGCAGACCCCAGCTACAGTAGTAAGTAGGTCCCCATGCAGTCTATCAGCCAGCACGGTGTCACATTTGCAGCTGCTTTCCTGTGGGAGCTATCTTCAATACCACACTTTTTCTCCTCAGCTCCCTTTGAAAAAATACATGTGTCTGTTAAGTTATGCCACTGAATATGGGAGCTACAAGAAAGCCGTAAGGCAGACCCCAGCTACAGTAGTAAGTAGGTCCCCATGCAGTCTATCAGCCAGCACGGTGTCACATTTACAGCTGCTTTCCTGTGGGAGCTATCTTCAATACCACACTTTTTCTGTTCAGCTCCCATTGTAAAAATACATGTGTCTGTTAAGTTTTACCACTGAATATGGGAGCTACAAGAAAGCAGGAAGGCAGACCCCAGCTACAGTAGTCAGTAGATCCCCATGAAGTCTATCAGCCAGCACGGTGTCACATTTGCAGCTGCTTTCCTGTGGGAGCTATCTTCAATACCACACTATTTCTGTTCAGCTCTCATTGAAAAAATACATGTGTCTGTTAAGTTATGCCACTGAGTATGGGAGCTACAAGAAAGCAGGAAGGTAGACCCCAGCTACAGTAGTAAGTAGGTCCCCATGCAGTCTATCAGCCAGCAGGGAGTCACATTTGCAGCTGCTTTCCTGTGAGAGCTATCTTCAATACCACACTTTTTCTGTTCAGCTACCATTGAAAAAATACATGTGTCTGTTAAGTTATGCCACTGAGTATGGGAGCTACAAGAAAGCAGGAAGGCAGACCTAAGCTACAGTAGTAAGTAGGTCCCCATGCAGTCTATCAGCCAGCAGGATGTCACATTTGCAGCTGCTTTCCTGTGAGAGCTATCTTCAATACCACACTTCTTCTGTTCAGCTCCCATTGAAAAAATACATGTGTCTATTAAGGTATACCACTGAGAATGGGACCTACAAGAAAGCAGGACGGCAGACTCCAGCTATAGCAATAAGTAGGTCTCCATGTAGCCTATTAGCCAGCACGGTGTCACATTTGCAGCTGCTTTCCTGTTGGAGCTATCTTCAATACCAGAGTTTTTATCCTCAACTCCCATTGAAAAAATACATGTGTATGTTAAGTTTTGCCACTGAGTATGGGAGCTACAAGAAAGCAGGAAGGCAGACCCTGCCGCAAATTTTTCGGCTCTTGGCCTGAAAAACCCAGGCTTGAAGCCTGAAACCCAGGCACGAAGGCCTGAAAGCCAGGCACAAAGCCGGAAAAAGAGGCCCGAAGCCTGAAACCGAGGCACGAAGGCCTGAAACCCAGGCACGAAGCCTGAAACCCAGGCACGAAGGCCTGAAACCCAGGCACGAAGCCTGAAACCCAGGCACGAAGGCCTGAAACCCAGGTACGAAGCCTGAAACCCAGGCGCAAAGGCCTGAAACCCAGGCATGAAGCCTGAAACCCAGGCACGAAGGCCTGAAAAACCCAGGCACGAAGCCTGAAAACCCAGGCACGAAGCCTGAAACCCAGGCACAAAAGCCTGAAAAACCCAGGCACAAAGGCCTGAAAAACCCAGGCACGAAGGCCTGAAACCCAGGCACGAAGGCCTGAAACCCAGTCACAAAAGCCTGAAAAACCCAGGCACGAAGGTCTGAAAAACCCAGGCACGAAGGCCTGAAACCCAGGCACGAAGCCTGAAAACCCAGGCACGAAGCCTGAAACCCAGGCACAAAAGCCTGAAAAAGCCAGGCACAATGGCCTGAAAAACCCAGGCACGAAGGCCTGAAACCCAGGCACAATAGCCTGAAAAACCCAGGCACGAAGCCTACTTCATGCGGCGATCAACCCAGGGTCCGATTCTCAGCTGGGTGGGAAGAAATCAGTCCTACTCAATGTGAGTGATAGCAGAAATCTTCTTCTTCATTGAGAGCAGGCTCTAACTTATATACACAGCAGCTTCAAAGCTAGCTCAGCAACAGCAGCTAATAGATTACATTCTTATGCTCATCCTACTTGCGGTTTCTGCGATAAGCAAGCTCCCTCACATTTTCCCATCTTGTTTTTCCCCCGTAGTTGTTTTCCACCTTGGGCTGTTACCTTGTTAGCTGAAAACAGCCCGACCTTCAAGGAAGAGAAAGCGGCCTGCTGTCTACATGACAGAAACTGCTTTAACCATGGCTCTGACTCTGGTCTTGATTGTGCATTAAATTCATATAACTGGAACTCAGATTGCCTTGCCCCATCGGGCCTAATATTATACCCTGGGATCCATGTCCATTCTCCGTTAACCACTCCTCGACAAGACCCCAGCTACAGTAGTAAGTAGGTCCCCATGCAGTCTATCAGCCAGCACGGTGTCACATTTGCAGCTGCTTTCCTGTGGGAGCTATCTTCAATACCACACTTTTTCTCCTGAGCTCCCATTGAAAAAACACATGTGTCTGTTAAGGTATACCACTGAGTATGGGAGCTACAAGAAAGCAGGAAGGCAGACCCCAGCTACAGTATTAACTAGGTCCCCATGCAGTCTATCAGCCAGCACGGTGTCACATTTGCAGCTGCTTTCCTGTGGGAGCTATCTTCAATACCACACTTTTTCTCCTCAGCTCCCTTTGAAAAAATACATGTGTCTGTTAAGTTATGCCACTGAGTATGGGAGCTACAAGAAAGTACGAAGGCAGACCCAAGCTACAGTAGTAAGTAGGTCCCCATGCAGTCTATCAGCCAGCACGGTGTCACATTTGCAGCTGCTTTCCTGTGGGAGCTATCTTCAATACCACACTTTTTCTGTTCTGCTCCCATTGAAAAAATAAATGTATCTGTTAAGGTATACCACTGAGTATGGGAGCTACAAGAAAGCAGGAAGACAGACCCCAGCTACAGTAGTAAGTAAGTCCCCATGCAGTCTATCAGCCAGCACGGTGTCACATTTGCAGCTGCTTTCCTGTGGGAGCTATCTTCAATAACAAACTTTTTCTGTTCAGAACCCACTGAAAAAATACATGTGTCTGTTAAGTTATGCCACTGAGTATGGGAGATACAAGAAAGCAGGAAGGCAGACCCCAGCTACAGTAGTCATTATATCCCCATGCAGTCTATCAGCCAGCACGGTGTCACATTTGCAGCTGCTTTCCTGTGGGAGCTATCTTCAATACCACACTTTTTCTGTTCAGCTCCCATTGAAAAAATACATGTGTCTGTTAAGTTAGGACACTCAGTATGGGAGCTACAAGAAAGCAGGAAGGCAGACCCCAGCTACAGTAGTAAGTAGGTCCCCATGCAGTCTAGCAGCCAGCACGGTGTCACATTTGCAGCTGCTTTCCTGTTGGAGCTATCTTCAATACCAGAGTTTTTATCCTCAACTCCCTTTGAAAAAACACATGTGTATGTTAAGTTATGCCACTGAGTATGGGAGCTACAAGAAAGCCGGAAGGCAGACCCCAGCTACAGTAGTAAGTAGGTCCCCATGCAGTCTAGCAGCCAGCACGGTGTCACATTTACAGCTGCTTTCCTGTGGGAGCTATCTTCAATACCACACTTTTTCTGTTCTGCTCCCATTGAAAAAATACATGTGTATGTTAAGTTGTGCCACTGAGCATGGGAGGTACAAGAAAGCAGGAAGGCAGACCCCAGCTACAGTAGTAAGTAGGTCCCCATGCAGTCTATCAGTCAGCACGGTGTCACATTTGCAGCTGCTTTCCTGTGGGAGCTATCTTCAATACCACAGTTTTTCTGTTCAGCTCCCATTGAATAAAATACATTTTGTCTGTTAAGGTATACCACTGAATATGGGAGCTACAAGAAAGCAGGAAGGCAGACCGCAGCTACAGTAGTATGTAGGTCACCATGCAGTCTATCAGCCAGCACGGTGTCACATTTGCAGCTGCTTTCCTGTGGGAGCTATCTTCAATACCACAGTTTTTATCCATAGCTCCCTTTGATAAAATACATGTGTATGTTAAGTTAGGCCACTCAGTATAAGAGCTACAAGAAAGCCGGAAGGCAGACCCCAGCTACAGTAGTAAGTAGGTCCCCATGCAGTCTATCAGCCAGCACGGTGTCACATTTGCAGCTGCTTTCCTGTGGGAGCTATCTTCAATACCACACTTTTTCTCCTCAGCTCCCTTTGAAAAAATACATGTGTCTGATAAGTTATGCCACTGAGTATGGGATCTACAAGAAAGCAGGAAGGCAGACCCCAGCTACAGTAGTAAGTAGGTCCCCATGCAGTCTAGCAGCCAGCACGGTGTCACATTTGCAGCTGCTTTCCTATGGGAGCTATCTTCAATACCACACTTTTTCTGTTCTGCTCCCATTGAAAAAATACATGTGTATGTTAAGTTATGCCACTCAGTATGGGAGCTACAAGAAAGCAGGAAGGCAGACCCCAGCTACAGTAGTAAGTAGGTCCCCATGCAGTCTATCAGCCAGCATGGTGTCACATTTGCATCTGCTTTCCTGTGGGAGCTATCTTCAATACCACACTTTTTCTGTTCTGCTCCGATTGAAAAAATACATGTGTATGTTAAGTTAGGCCACTGGGCATGGGAGGTACAAGAAAGCAGGAAGGCAGACCCCAGCTACAGTAGTAAGTAGGTCCCCATGCAGTCTATCAGCCAGCACGGTGTCACATTTGCAGCTGCTTTCCTGTGGGAGCTATCTTCAATACCACACTTTTTCTGTTCAGCTCCCATTGAATAAAATACATTTTGTCTGTTAAATTGTATCGCTGAGTAAGGGAGCTACAAGAAAGCAGGAAGGCAGGCCCCAGCTACAGTAGTAAGTAGGTCCCCATGCAGTCTATCAGCCAGCACGGTGTCACATTTGCAGCTGCTTTCCTGTGGGAGCTATCTTCAATACCACACTTTTTCTCCTCAGCTCCCTTTGAAAAAATACATGTGTCTGTTAAGTTATGCCACTGAGTATGGGAGCTACAAGAAAGCCGGAAGGCAGACCCCAGCTACAGTAGTAAGTAGGTCCCCATGCAGTCTATCAGCCAGCACGGTGTCACATTTGCAGCTGCTTTCCTGTGGGAGCTATCTTCAATACCACGCTTTTTCTGTTCTGCTCCCTTTGAAAAAATAAATGTGTCTGTTAAGGTATACCACTGAGTATGGGAGCTACAAGAAAGCAGGAAGGCAGATCCCAGCTACAGTAGTAAGTAGGTCCCCATGCAGTCTAGCAGCCAGCACGGTGTCACATTTGCAGCTGCTTTCCTGTGGGAGCTATCTTCAATACCACACTTTTTCTGTTCAGCTCCCATTGAAAAAATACATGTGTATGTTAAGTTATGCCACTGAGTATGGGAACTACAAGAAAGCAGGAAGGCAGACCTAAGCTACAGTAGTAAGTAGGTCCCCATGCAGTCTATCAGCCAGCACGGTGTCACATTTGCAGCTGCTTTCCTGTGGGAGCTATCTTCAATACCACACTTTTTCTGTTCAGCTCCCATTGAATAAAATACATTGTGTCTGTTAAGGTATACCACTGAATATGGGAGCTACTAGAAAGCAGGAAGGCAGACCCCAGCTACAGTAGTAAGTAGGTCCCGATGCAGTCTATCAGCCAGCACGGTGTCACATTTGCAGCTGCTTTCCTGTGGGAGCTATCTTCAATACCACACTTTTTCTGTTCATCTCCCATTGAATAAAATACATTTTGTCTGTTAAGGTATACCACTGAGTATGGGAGCTACAAGAAAGCAGGAAGGCAGACCCCAGCTACAGTAGTAAGTAGGTCCCCATGCAGTCTATCAGCCAGCATGGTGTCACATTTGCAGCTGCTTTCCTGTGAGAGCTATCTTCAATACCACACTTTTTCTGTTCAGCTCCCATTGAAAAAATACATGTGTCTATTAAGGTATACCAGTGAGAATGGGACCTACAAGAAAGCAGGACGGCAGACCCCAGCTATAGTAGTAAGTAGGTCTCCATGTAGCCTATCAGCCAGAACGGTGTCACATTTGCAGCTCCTTTCCTGTTGGAGTTATCTTCAATACCAGAGTTTTTATCCTCAACTCCCATTGAAAAAATACATGTGTATGTTAAGTTATGCCACTGAGCATGGTAGGTACAAGAAAGCAGGAAGGCAGACCCCAGCTACAGTAGTAAGTAGGACCCCATGCAGTCTATCAGCCAGCACGGTGTCACATTTGCAGTTGCTTTCCTGTGGGAGCTATCTTCAATACCACAGTTTTTATCCATAGCTCCCTTTGAAAAAATACATGTGTATGTTAAGTTAGGCCACTCAGTATGGGAGCTACAAGAAAGCAGGAAGGCAGACCCCAGCTACAGTAGTATGTAGGTCACCATGCAGTCTATCAGCCAGCACGGTGTCACATTTGCAGCTGCTTTCCTGTGGGAGCTATCTTCAATACCACACTTTTTCTGTTCAGCTCCCATTGAAAAAATACATGTGTCTGTTAAGTTATGCCACTGAGCATGGGAGGCACAAGAAAGCAGGAAGGCAGACCCCAGCTACAGTAGTAAGTAGGTCCCCATGCAATCTATCAGCCAGCACGGTGTCACATTTGCAGCTGCTTTCCTGTGGGAGCTATCTTCAATACCACACTTTTTCTGTTCAGCTCCCATTGAATAAAATACATTTTGTCTGTTAAATTGTATCGCTGAGTAAGGGAGCTACAAGAAAGCAGGAAGGCAGACCTCAGCTACAGTAGTAAGTAGGTCCCCATGCAGTCTATCAGCCAGCACGGTGTCACATTTGCAGCTGCTTTCCTGTGGGAGCTATCTTCAATAACAAACTTTTTCTGTTCAGAACCCACTGAAAAAATACATGTGTCTGTTAAGTTATGCCACTGAGTATGGGAGATACAAGAAAGCAGGAAGGCAGACCCCAGCTACAGTAGTCATTATATCCCCATGCAGTCTATCAGCCAGCACGGTGTCACATTTGCAGCTGCTTTCCTGTGGGAGCTATCTTCAATACCACACTTTTTCTGTTCAGCTCCCATTGAAAAAATACATGTGTCTGTTAAGTTAGGACACTCAGTATGGGAGCTACAAGAAAGCAGGAAGGCAGACCCCAGCTACAGTAGTAAGTAGGTCCCCATGCAGTCTAGCAGCCAGCACGGTGTCACATTTGCAGCTGCTTTCCTGTTGGAGCTATCTTCAATACCAGAGTTTTTATCCTCAACTCCCTTTGAAAAAACACATGTGTATGTTAAGTTATGCCACTGAGTATGGGAGCTACAAGAAAGCCGGAAGGCAGACCCCAGCTACAGTAGTAAGTAGGTCCCCATGCAGTCTAGCAGCCAGCACGGTGTCACATTTACAGCTGCTTTCCTGTGGGAGCTATCTTCAATACCACACTTTTTCTGTTCTGCTCCCATTGAAAAAATACATGTGTATGTTAAGTTGTGCCACTGAGCATGGGAGGTACAAGAAAGCAGGAAGGCAGACCCCAGCTACAGTAGTAAGTAGGTCCCCATGCAGTCTATCAGTCAGCACGGTGTCACATTTGCAGCTGCTTTCCTGTGGGAGCTATCTTCAATACCACAGTTTTTCTGTTCAGCTCCCATTGAATAAAATACATTTTGTCTGTTAAGGTATACCACTGAATATGGGAGCTACAAGAAAGCAGGAAGGCAGACCGCAGCTACAGTAGTATGTAGGTCACCATGCAGTCTATCAGCCAGCACGGTGTCACATTTGCAGCTGCTTTCCTGTGGGAGCTATCTTCAATACCACAGTTTTTATCCATAGCTCCCTTTGATAAAATACATGTGTATGTTAAGTTAGGCCACTCAGTATAAGAGCTACAAGAAAGCCGGAAGGCAGACCCCAGCTACAGTAGTAAGTAGGTCCCCATGCAGTCTATCAGCCAGCACGGTGTCACATTTGCAGCTGCTTTCCTGTGGGAGCTATCTTCAATACCACACTTTTTCTCCTCAGCTCCCTTTGAAAAAATACATGTGTCTGATAAGTTATGCCACTGAGTATGGGATCTACAAGAAAGCAGGAAGGCAGACCCCAGCTACAGTAGTAAGTAGGTCCCCATGCAGTCTAGCAGCCAGCACGGTGTCACATTTGCAGCTGCTTTCCTATGGGAGCTATCTTCAATACCACACTTTTTCTGTTCTGCTCCCATTGAAAAAATACATGTGTATGTTAAGTTATGCCACTCAGTATGGGAGCTACAAGAAAGCAGGAAGGCAGACCCCAGCTACAGTAGTAAGTAGGTCCCCATGCAGTCTATCAGCCAGCATGGTGTCACATTTGCATCTGCTTTCCTGTGGGAGCTATCTTCAATACCACACTTTTTCTGTTCTGCTCCGATTGAAAAAATACATGTGTATGTTAAGTTAGGCCACTGGGCATGGGAGGTACAAGAAAGCAGGAAGGCAGACCCCAGCTACAGTAGTAAGTAGGTCCCCATGCAGTCTATCAGCCAGCACGGTGTCACATTTGCAGCTGCTTTCCTGTGGGAGCTATCTTCAATACCACACTTTTTCTGTTCAGCTCCCATTGAATAAAATACATTTTGTCTGTTAAATTGTATCGCTGAGTAAGGGAGCTACAAGAAAGCAGGAAGGCAGGCCCCAGCTACAGTAGTAAGTAGGTCCCCATGCAGTCTATCAGCCAGCACGGTGTCACATTTGCAGCTGCTTTCCTGTGGGAGCTATCTTCAATACCACACTTTTTCTCCTCAGCTCCCTTTGAAAAAATACATGTGTCTGTTAAGTTATGCCACTGAGTATGGGAGCTACAAGAAAGCCGGAAGGCAGACCCCAGCTACAGTAGTAAGTAGGTCCCCATGCAGTCTATCAGCCAGCACGGTGTCACATTTGCAGCTGCTTTCCTGTGGGAGCTATCTTCAATACCACGCTTTTTCTGTTCTGCTCCCTTTGAAAAAATAAATGTGTCTGTTAAGGTATACCACTGAGTATGGGAGCTACAAGAAAGCAGGAAGGCAGATCCCAGCTACAGTAGTAAGTAGGTCCCCATGCAGTCTAGCAGCCAGCACGGTGTCACATTTGCAGCTGCTTTCCTGTGGGAGCTATCTTCAATACCACACTTTTTCTGTTCAGCTCCCATTGAAAAAATACATGTGTATGTTAAGTTATGCCACTGAGTATGGGAACTACAAGAAAGCAGGAAGGCAGACCTAAGCTACAGTAGTAAGTAGGTCCCCATGCAGTCTATCAGCCAGCACGGTGTCACATTTGCAGCTGCTTTCCTGTGGGAGCTATCTTCAATACCACACTTTTTCTGTTCAGCTCCCATTGAATAAAATACATTGTGTCTGTTAAGGTATACCACTGAATATGGGAGCTACTAGAAAGCAGGAAGGCAGACCCCAGCTACAGTAGTAAGTAGGTCCCGATGCAGTCTATCAGCCAGCACGGTGTCACATTTGCAGCTGCTTTCCTGTGGGAGCTATCTTCAATACCACACTTTTTCTGTTCATCTCCCATTGAATAAAATACATTTTGTCTGTTAAGGTATACCACTGAGTATGGGAGCTACAAGAAAGCAGGAAGGCAGACCCCAGCTACAGTAGTAAGTAGGTCCCCATGCAGTCTATCAGCCAGCATGGTGTCACATTTGCAGCTGCTTTCCTGTGAGAGCTATCTTCAATACCACACTTTTTCTGTTCAGCTCCCATTGAAAAAATACATGTGTCTATTAAGGTATACCAGTGAGAATGGGACCTACAAGAAAGCAGGACGGCAGACCCCAGCTATAGTAGTAAGTAGGTCTCCATGTAGCCTATCAGCCAGAACGGTGTCACATTTGCAGCTCCTTTCCTGTTGGAGTTATCTTCAATACCAGAGTTTTTATCCTCAACTCCCATTGAAAAAATACATGTGTATGTTAAGTTATGCCACTGAGCATGGTAGGTACAAGAAAGCAGGAAGGCAGACCCCAGCTACAGTAGTAAGTAGGACCCCATGCAGTCTATCAGCCAGCACGGTGTCACATTTGCAGTTGCTTTCCTGTGGGAGCTATCTTCAATACCACAGTTTTTATCCATAGCTCCCTTTGAAAAAATACATGTGTATGTTAAGTTAGGCCACTCAGTATGGGAGCTACAAGAAAGCAGGAAGGCAGACCCCAGCTACAGTAGTATGTAGGTCACCATGCAGTCTATCAGCCAGCACGGTGTCACATTTGCAGCTGCTTTCCTGTGGGAGCTATCTTCAATACCACACTTTTTCTGTTCAGCTCCCATTGAAAAAATACATGTGTCTGTTAAGTTATGCCACTGAGCATGGGAGGCACAAGAAAGCAGGAAGGCAGACCCCAGCTACAGTAGTAAGTAGGTCCCCATGCAATCTATCAGCCAGCACGGTGTCACATTTGCAGCTGCTTTCCTGTGGGAGCTATCTTCAATACCACACTTTTTCTGTTCAGCTCCCATTGAATAAAATACATTTTGTCTGTTAAATTGTATCGCTGAGTAAGGGAGCTACAAGAAAGCAGGAAGGCAGACCTCAGCTACAGTAGTAAGTAGGTCCCCATGCAGTCTATCAGCCAGCACGGTGTCACATTTGCAGCTGCTTTCCTGTGGGAGCTATCTTCAATACCACAGTTTTTATCCTCAGCTCCCTTTGAATAAAATACATTTTGTCTGTTAAGTTATGCCACTGAGTATGGGAGCTACAAGAAAGCAGGAACGCAGACCTCAGCTACAGTAGTAAGTAGGTTCCCATGCAGTCTATCAGCCAGCACGGTGTCACATTTGCAGCTGCTTTCCTGTGGGAGCTATCTTCAATACCACACTTTTTCTCCTCAGCTCCCATTGAATAAAATACATTTTGTCTGTTAAGGTATACCACTGAGTATGGGAGCTACAAGAAAGCAGGAAGGCAGACCCCAGCTACAGTAGTAAGTAGGTCCCCATGCAGTCTATCAGCCAGCACGGTGTCACATTTGCAGCTGCTTTCCTGTGGGAGCTATCTTCAATACCACACTTTTTCTCCTCAGCTCCCTTTGAAAAAATACATGTGTCTGTTAAGTTATGCCACTGAATATGGGAGCTACAAGAAAGCCGGAAGGCAGACCCCAGCTACAGTAGTAAGTAGGTCCCCATGCAGTCTATCAGCCAGCACGGTGTCACATTTGCAGCTGCTTTCCTGTGGGAGCTATCTTCAATACCACACTTTTTCTGTTCAGCTCCCATTGTAAAAATACATGTGTCTGTTAAGTTATGCCACTGAGTATGGGAGCTACAAGAAAGCAGGAAGGCAGACGCCAGCTACAGTAGTCAGTAGATCCCCATGAAGCCTATCACCAGCACGGTGTCACATTTGCAGCTGCTTTCCTGTGGGAGCTATCTTCAATACCACACTTTTTCTCCTCAGCTCCCATTGAAAAAATAAATGTGTCTGTTAAGGTATACCACTGAGTATGGGAGCTACAAGAAAGCAGGAAGGCAGACCCCAGCTACAGTAGTAAGTAGGTCCCCATGCAGTCTATCAGCCAGCACGGTGTCACATTTGCAGCTGCTTTCCTGTGGGAGCTATCTTCAATACCACAGTTTTTATCCTCAGCTCCCTTTGAATAAAATACATTTTGTCTGTTAAGTTATGCCACTGAGTATGGGAGCTACAAGAAAGCAGGAACGCAGACCCCAGCTACAGTAGTAAGTAGGTCCCCATGCAGTCTAGCAGCCAGCACGGTGTCACATTTGCAGCTGCTTTCCTGTGGGAGCTATCTTCAATATTACACTTTTTCTCCTCAGCTCCCATTGAAAAAATAAATGTGTATGTTAAGGTATACCACTGAGTATGGGAGCTACAAGAAAGCAGGAAGGCAGACCTCAGCTACAGTAGTAAGTAGGTCCCCATGCAGTCTATCAGCCAGCACGGTGTCACATTTGCAGCTGCTTTCCTGTGGGAGCTATCTTCAATACCACAGTTTTTATCCTCAGCTCCCTTTGAATAAAATACCTTTTGTCTGTTAAGTTATGCCACTGAGTATGGGAGCTACAAGAAAGCAGGAACGCAGACCCCAGCTACAGTAGTAAGTAGGTCCCCATGCAGTCTAGCAGCCAGCACGGTGTCACATTTGCAGCTGCTTTCCTGTGGGAGCTATCTTCAATACCACACTTTTTCTCCTCAGCTCCCATTGTAAAAATACATGTGTCTGTTAAGTTATGCCACTGAGTATGGGAGCTACAAGAAAGCAGGAAGGCAGACGCCAGCTACAGTAGTCAGTAGATCCCCATGAAGTCTATCAGCCAGCACGGTGTCACATTTGCAGCTGCTTTCCTGTGGGAGCTATCTTCAATACCACACTTTTTCTGTTCAGCTCTCATTGAAAAAATACATGTGTCTGTTAAGTTATGCCACTGAGTATGGGAGCTACAAGAAAGCAGGAAGGTAGACCCCAGCTACAGTAGTAAGTAGGTCCCCATGCAGTCTATCAGCCAGCAGGGAGTCACATTTGCAGCTGCTTTCCTGGGGGAGCTATCTTCAATACCACACTTTTTCTCCTCATCTCCAATTGAAAATATACATGTGTCTGTTAAGTTATGCCACTGAGTATGGGAGCTACAAGAAAGCAGGAAGGCAGACCTAAGCTACAGTAGTAAGTAGGTCCCCATGCAGTCTATCAGCCAGCACGGTGTCACATTTGCAGCTGCTTTCCTGTGAGAGCTATCTTCAATACCACACTTTTTCTGTTCAACTCCCATTGAAAAAATACATGTGTCTATTAAGGTATACCACTGAGAATGGGACCTACAAGAAAGCAGGACGGCAGACTCCAGCTATAGCAATAAGTAGGTCCCCATGCAGTCTATCAGCCAGCACGGTGTCACATTTGCAGCTGCTTTCCTGTTGGAGCTATCTTCAATACCAGAGTTTTTATCCTCAACTCCCATTGAAAAAATACATGTGTATGTTAAGTTTTGCCACTGAGTATGGGAGCTACAAGAAAGCAGGAAGGCAGACCCTGCCGCAAATTTTTCGGCTCTTGGCCTGAAAAACCCAGGCTTGAAGCCTGAAACCCAGGCACGAAGGCCTGAAAGCCAGGCACAAAGCCGGAAAAAGAGGCCCGAAGCCTGAAACCGAGGCACGAAGGCCTGAAACCCAGGGACGAAGGCCTGAAACCCAGGCACGAAGCCTGAAACCCAGGCACGAAGGCCTGAAACCCAGGCACGAAGCCTGAAACCCAGGCACGAAGGCCTGAAACCCAGGTACGAAGCCTGAAACCCAGGCGCAAAGGCCTGAAACCCAGGCATGAAGCCTGAAACCCAGGCACGAAGGCCTGAAAAACCCAGGCACGAAGCCTGAAAACCCAGGCACGAAGCCTGAAACCCAGGCACAAAAGCCTGAAAAACCCAGGCACAAAGGCCTGAAAAACCCAGGCACGAAGGCCTGAAACCCAGGCACGAAGGCCTGAAACCCAGTCACAAAAGCCTGAAAAACCCAGGCACGAAGGTCTGAAAAACCCAGGCACGAAGGCCTGAAACCCAGGCACGAAGCCTGAAAACCCAGGCACGAAGCCTGAAACCCAGGCACAAAAGCCTGAAAAAGCCAGGCACAATGGCCTGAAAAACCCAGGCACGAAGGCCTGAAACCCAGGCACAATAGCCTGAAAAACCCAGGCACGAAGCCTACTTCATGCGGCGATCAACCCAGGGTCCGATTCTCAGCTGGGTGGGAAGAAATCAGTCCTACTCAATGTGAGTGATAGCAGAAATCTTCTTCTTCATTGAGAGCAGGCTCTAACTTATATACACAGCAGCTTCAAAGCTAGCTCAGCAACAGCAGCTAATAGATTACATTCTTATGCTCATCCTACTTGCGGTTTCTGCGATAAGCAAGCTCCCTCACATTTTCCCATCTTGTTTTTCCCCCGTAGTTGTTTTCCACCTTGGGCTGTTACCTTGTTAGCTGAAAACAGCCCGACCTTCAAGGAAGAGAAAGCGGCCTGCTGTCTACATGACAGAAACTGCTTTAACCATGGCTCTGACTCTGGTCTTGATTGTGCATTAAATTCATATAACTGGAACTCAGATTGCCTTGCCCCATCGGGCCTAATATTATACCCTGGGATCCATGTCCATTCTCCGTTAACCACTCCTCGACAAAACCCCAGCTACAGTAGTAAGTAGGTCCCCATGCAGTCTATCAGCCAGCACGGTGTCACATTTGCAGCTGCTTTCCTGTGGGAGCTATCTTCAATACCACACTTTTTCTCCTGAGCTCCCATTGAAAAAACACATGTGTCTGTTAAGGTATACCACTGAGTATGGGAGCTACAAGAAAGCAGGAAGGCAGACCCCAGCTACAGTATTAACTAGGTCCCCATGCAGTCTATCAGCCAGCACGGTGTCACATTTGCAGCTGCTTTCCTGTGGGAGCTATCTTCAATACCACACTTTTTCTCCTCAGCTCCCTTTGAAAAAATACATGTGTCTGTTAAGTTATGCCACTGAGTATGGGAGCTACAAGAAAGCACGAAGGCAGACCCCAGCTACAGTAGTAAGTAGGTCCCCATGCAGTCTATCAGCCAGCACGGTGTCACATTTGCAGCTGCTTTCCTGTGGGAGCTATCTTCAATACCACACTTTTTCTGTTCTGCTCCCATTGAAAAAATAAATGTGTCTGTTAAGGTATACCACTGAGTATGGGAGCTACAAGAAAGCAGGAAGACAGACCCCAGCTACAGTAGTAAGTAGGTCCCCATGCAGTCTATCAGCCAGCACGGTGTCACATTTGCAGCTGCTTTCCTGTGGGAGCTATCTTCAATACCACACTTTTTCTGTTCAGCTCCCATTGAAAAAATACATGTGTCTGTTAAGTTATGCCACTGAGTATGGGAGCTACAAGAAAGCAGGAAGGCAGACCCCAGCTACAGTAGTAAGTAGGTCCCCATGCAGTCTAGCAGCCAGCACGGTGTCACATTTGCAGCTGCTTTCCTGTTGGAGCTATCTTCAATACCAGAGTTTTTATCCTCAACTCCCTTTGAAAAAACACATGTGTATGTTAAGTTATGCCACTGAGTATGGGAGCTACAAGAAAGAAGGAAGGCAGACCCCAGCTACAGTAGTAAGTAGGTCCCCATGCAGTCTAGCAGCCAGCACGGTGTCACATTTGCAGCTGCTTTCCTGTGGGAGCTATCTTCAATACCAGAGTTTTTCTCCTCAGCTCCCATTGAAAAAAATACATTTTGTATGTTAAGTTATGCCACTGAGTATGGGAGCTACAAGAAAGCAGGAAGGCAGACCCCAGCTACAGTAGTAAGTAGGTCCCCATGCAGTCTATCAGCCAGCACGGTGTCACATTTGCAGCTGCTTTCCTGTGGGAGCTATCTTCAATACCACACTTTTTCTCCTCAGCTCCCATTGAAAAAATACATGTGTATGTTAAGTTATGCCACTGAGTATGGGAACTACAAGAAAGCAGGAACGCAGACCCCAGCTACAGTAGTAAGTAGGTCCCCATGCAGTCTATCAGCCAGCACGGTGTCACATTTGCAGCTGCTTTCCTATGGGAGCTATCTTCAATACCACACTTTTTCTGTTCAGCTCCCATTGAATAAAATACATTTTGTCTGTTAAGGTATACCACTGAATATGGGAGCTACAAGAAAGCAGGAAGGCAGACCTAAGCTACAGTAGTAAGTAGGTCACCATGCAGTCTATCAGCCAGCACGGTGTCACATTTACAGCTCCATTCCTGTGGGAGCTATCTTCAATACGACACTTTTTCTGTTCAGCTTCCATTGAAAAAATACATGTGTCTATTAAGGTATACCACTGAGAATGGGACCTACAAGAAAGCAGGACGGCAGACCCCAGCTATAATAGTAAGTAGGTCTTCATGTAGCCTATCAGCCAGCACGGTGTCACATTTGCAGCTGCTTTCCTGTTGGAGCTATCTTCAATACCAGAGTTTTTATCCTCAACTCCCTTTGAAAAACCACATGTGTATGTTAAGTTATGCCACTGAGTATGGGAGCTACAAGAAAGCAGGAAGGCAGACCCTGCCGCAAATTTTTCGGCTCTTGGCCTGAAAAACCCAGGCTTGAAGCCTGAAACCCAGGCACAAAGCCTGAAATAGAGGCACGAAGCCTGAAACCCAGGCACGAAGGCCTGAAACCCAGGGACGAAGGCCTGAAACCCAGGCACGAAGCCTGAAACCCAGGCACGAAGGCCTGAAACCCAGGTACGAAGCCTGAAACCCAGGCGCAAAGGCCTGAAACCCAGGCATGAAGCCTGAAACCCAGGCACGAAGGCCTGAAACCCAGTCACAAAAGCCTGAAAAACCCAGGAACGAAGGCCTGAAAAACCCAGGGACGAAGGCCTGAAACCCAGGCACGAAGCCTGAAAACCCAGGCACGAAGCCTGAAACCCAGTCACAAAAGCCTGAAAAACCCAGGCACAAAATCCTGAAAACCCAGGCACAAAGGCCTGAAAAACCCAGGCACGAAGGCCTGAAACCCAGGCACAATAGCCTGAAAAACCCAGGCACGAAGCCTACTTCATGCGGCGATCAACCCAGGGTCCGATTCTCAGCTGGGTGGGAAGAAATCAGTCCTATTCAATGTGAGTGATAGCCGAAATCTTCTTCTTCATTGAGAGCAGGCTCTAACTTATATACACAGCAGCTTCAAAGCTAGCTCAGCAACAGCAGCTAATAGATTACATTATTATGCTCATCCTACTTGCGGTTTCTGCGATAAGCAAGCTCCTTCACATTTTCCCATCTTGTTTTTCCCCCGTAGTTGTTTTCCACCTTGGGCTGTTACCTCGTTAGCTGAAAACAGCCCGACCTTGAAGGAAGAGAAAGCAGCCTGCTGTCTACATGACAGAAACTGCTTTAACCATGGCTCTGACTCTGGTCTTGATTGTGCATTAAATTCATCTAACTGGAACTCAGATTGCCTTGCCCCATCGGGCCTAACATTATACCCTGGGATCCATGTCCATTCTCCGTTAACCACTCCTCGACAAGACCCCAGCTACAGTAGTAAGTAGGTCCCCATGCAGTCTATCAGCCAGCACGGTGTCACATTTGCAGCTGCTTTCCTGTGGGAGCTATCTTCAATACCACACTTTTTCTGTTCAGCTCCCATTGAAAAAACACATTTGTCTCTTAAGGTATACCACAGAGTACGGGAGCTCCAAGAAAGCAGGAAGGCAGACCCCAGCTACAGTAGTAAGTAGGTCCCCATGCAGTCTATCAGCCAGCACGGTGTCACATTTGCAGCTGCTTTCCTGTGGGAGCTATCTTCAATACCACACTTTTGCTGTTCAGATCCCATTGAGAAAATAAATGTGTCAGTTAAGGTATACCACTGATTATGGGAGCTACAAGAAAGCTGGAAGGCAGACCCCAGCTACAGTAGTAAGTAGGTCCCCATGCAGTCTATCAGCCAGCACGGTGTCACATTTGCAGCTGCTTTCCTGTGGGAGCTATCTTCAATACCACACTTTTTCTCCTCAGTTCCCTGTGAAAGAATACATTTGTCGGTTAAGGTATACCGCTGAGTATGGGAGCTACAAGAAAGCAGGAAGATAGATCCCAGCTACAGTAGTAAGTAGGTCCCCATGCAGTCTATCAGTCAGCACGGTGTCACATTTGCAGCTGCTTTCCTGTGGGAGCTATCTTCAACACCACACTTTTTCTCCTCAGTTCCCATTTAAAGAATACAGTTGTCAGTTAAGGTATACCGCTGAGTATGGGAGCTACAAGAAAGCAGGAAGGCAGACCCCAGCTACAGTAGTAAGTAGGTCCCCATGCAGTCTAGCAGCCAGCACGGTGTCACATTTGCAGCTGCTTTCCTGTTGGAGCTATCTTCAATACCAGAGTTTTTATCCTCAACTCCCTTTGAAAAAACACATGTGTATGTTAAGTTATGCCACTGAGTATGGGAGCTACAAGAAAGCCGGAAGGCAGACCCCAGCTAAAGTAGTAAGTAGGTCCCCATGCAGTCTAGCAGCCAGCACGGTGTCACATTTGCAGCTGCTTTCCTGTGGGAGCTATCTTCAATATCACACTTTTTTTGTTCAGCTCCCATTGAAAAAACTACATTTTGTCTCTTAAGGTATACAACTGAGTATGGGAGCTACAAGAAAGCTGGAAGATAGATCCCAGCTACAGTAGTAAGTAGGTCCCCATGCAGTCTATCAGCCAGCACGGTGTCACATTTGCAGCTGCTTTCCTGTGGGAGCTATCTTCAATACCACACTTTTTCAGTTCAGCTCCCTTTGAATAAACTACATTTTGACTCTTAAGGTATACAACTAAGTATGGGAGCTACAAGAAAGCAGGAAAATAGATCCCAGCTACAGTAGTAAGTAGGTCCCCATGCAGTCTATCAGTCAGCACGGTGTCACATTTGCAGCTGCTTTCCTGTGGGAGCTATCTTCAATACCACACTTTTTCTCCTCAGTTCCCTGTGAAAGAATACATTTGTCGGTTAAGGTATACAACAGAGTATGGTAGCTACAAAAAAGCAGGAAGATAGATCCCAGCTACAGTAGTAAGTAGGTCCCCATGCAGTCTATCAGCCAGCACGGTGTCACATTTGCAGCTGCTTTCCTGTGGGAGCTATCTTCAATACCACACTTTTTCTGTTCAGCTCCCATTGAAAGAATACATTTATCAGTTAAGGTATTCCACTGAAAATGGGAGTTACAAGAAAGCAGGAAGGCAGACCCCAGCTACAGTAGTAAGTAGGTCCCAATGCAGTCTATCAGCCAGCACGGTGTCACATTTGCAGCTGCTTTCCTGTGGGAGCTATCTTCAATACCACACTTTTTCTGTTCAGCTCCCATTGAAAGAATACATTTGTCTCATAAGGTATACCACTGAGAATGGGAGCTACAAGAAAGCAGGAAGATAGATCCTAGCTACTGTAGTAAGTAGGTCCCCATGCAGTCTATCAGTCAGCACGGTGTCACATTTGCAGCTGCTTTCCTGTGGGAACTATCTTCAACACCACACTTTTTCTCCTCAGTTCCCATTTAAAGAATACACTTGTCAGTTAAGGTATAGCGCTGAGTATGGGAGCTACAAGAAAGCAGGAAGGCACACCCCAGCTACAGTAGTAAGTAGGTCCCCATGCAGTCTATCAGCCAGCACGGTGTCACATTTGCAGCTGCTTTCCTGTGGGAGCTATCTTCAATAACACACTTTTTCTGTTCAGCTCCCATTGAAAGAATACATTTGTCAGTTAAGGTACACCACTGAGTATGGGAACTACAAGAAAGCAGGAAGGCAGACCCCAGCTACAGTAGTAAGTAGGTCCCCATGCAGTCTATCAGCCAACACGGTGTCACATTTGCAGCTGCTTTCCTGTGGGAGCTATCTTCAATACCACACTTTTTCTGTTCAGCTCCCATTGAAAAAATACATTTGTCTCTTAAGGTATACCACTGAGTACGGGAGCTACAAGAAAGCAGGAAGGCAGACCCCAGCTACAGTAGTAAGTAGGTCCCCATGCAGTCTATCAGCCAGGACGGTGTCACATTTGCAGCTGCTTTCCTGTGGGAGCTATCTTCAATACCACACTTTTTCTGTTCAGATCCCATTGAAAGAATACATTTGTCAGTTAAGGTATACCACTGAGTATGGGAGCTACAAGAAAGCAGGAAGATAGAAGCCAGCTACAGTAGTAAGTAGGTCCCCATGCAGTCTAGCAGCCAGCACGGTGGCACATTTGCAGCTGCTTTCCTGTGGGAGCTATCTTCAATACCACACTTTTTCTGTTCAGCTCCCATTGAAAGAATACATTTGTAAGTTAAGGTATACCACTGAGTATGGGAGCTACAAGAAAGCAGGAAGGCAGACCCCAGCTACAGTAGTAAGTAGGTCCCCATGCAGTCTATCAGCCAGCACGGTGTTACAATTGCAGCTGCTATCCTGTGGGAGCTATCTTCAATACCACACTTTTTCAGTTCAGCTCCTATTGAATGAACTACATTTTGACTCTTAAGGTATACAACTAAGTATGGGAGCTACAAGAAAGCAGGAAGATAGATCCCAGCTACAGTAGTAAGTAGGTCCCCATGCAGTCTATCAGCCAGCACGGTGTTACATTTGCAGCTGCTTTCCTGTGGGAGCTATCTTCAACACCACACTTTTTCTCCTCAGTTCTTATTTAAAGAATACAGTTGTCAGTTAAGGTATACCGCTGAGTATGGGAGCTACAAGAAAGCAGGAAGGCAGACCCCAGCTACAGTAGTAAGTAGGTCCCCATGCAGTCTAGCAGCCAGCACGGTGTCACATTTTCAGCTGCTTTCCTGTGGGAGCTATCTTCAATACCACACTTTTTCTGTTCAGCTCCCATTGAAAAAACTACATTTTGTCTCTTAAGGTATACAACTGAGTATGGGAGCTACAAGAAAGCAGGAAGATAGATCCCAGCTACAGTAGTAAGTAGGTCCCCATGCAATCTATCAGCCAGCACGGTGTCACATTTGCAGCTGCTTTCCTGTGGGAGCTATCTTCAATACCACAGTTTTTCTTTTCAGCTCCCATTGAAAATATACATTTGTCAGTTAAGGTATACCACTGAGAATGGGAGCTACAAGAAAGCAGGAAGATAGATCCTAGCTACTGTAGTAAGTAGGTCCCCATGCAGTCTATCAGCCAGCACGGTGTCACATTTGCAGCTGCTTTCGTGTGGGAGCTATCATCAATACCATACTTTTTCTATTCAGCTCCCATTCAAAAAATACATTTGTCTCTAAGGTATACAACTGAGTACGGGAGCCACAAGAAAGCAGGAAGATAGATCCCAGGTACTGTAATAAGTACGTCCCCATGCAGTCTATCAGCCAGCACGGTGTCACATTTGCAGCTGCTTTCCTGTGGGAGCTATCTTCAATACCACACTTTTTCTCCTCAGTTCCCATTTAAAGAACACATTTGTCAGTTAAGGTATACCACTGAGTATGGGAGCTACAAGAAAGCAGGAAAGAAGACCCCAGCTACAGTAGTAACTAGGTCCCCATGCAGTCTATCAGCCAGCACGGTGTCACATTTGCAGCTGCTTTCCTGTGGGAGCTATCGTCAATACCACACTTTTTCTGTTCAACTCCCATTAAAGAATACATTTGTCAGTTAAGGTATACCACTGAGTATAGGAGCTACAAGAAAGCAGGAAGATAGATCCCAGCTACTGTAGTAAGTAGGTCCCCATGCAGTCTATCAGCCAGCACGGTGTCACATTTGCAGCTGCTTTCCTGTGGGAGCTATCTTCAATACCACACTTTTTCTGTTCAGCTCCCATTGAAAGAATACATTTGTCAGTTAAGGTATACCACTGAGTATGGGAGCTACAAGAAAGCAGGAAGATAGATCCCAGCTACTGTAGTAAGTAGGTCCCCATGCAGTCTAGCAGCCAGCACGGTGTCACATTTGCAGCTGCTTTCCTGTGGGAGCTATCTTCAATACCACACTTTTTCTGTTCAACTCCCATTAAAGAATACATTTGTCAGTTAAGGTATACCACTGAGTATGGGAGCTACAAGAAAGCAGGAAGATAGATCCCAGCTACTGTAGTAAGTAGGTCCCCATGCAGTCTATCAGCCAGCACGGTGTCACATTTGCAGCTGCTTTCCTGTGGGAGCTATCTTCAATACCACACTTTTTCTGTTCAGCTCCCATTGAAAGAATACATTTGTCTCTTAAGGTATACAACTGAGTATGGGAGCTACAAGAAAGCAGGAAGATACATCCCAGCTACTGTAGTAAGTAGGTCCCCATGCAGTCTAGGAGCCAGCACGGTGTCACATTTGCAGCTCCTTTCCTATGGGAGCCAACTTCAATACCACACTTTTTCTGTTCATCTCCCATTGAAAGAATACATTTGTCTCTTAAGGTATACAACTGAGTATGGGAGCTACACGAAAGCAGGAAGATAGATCCCAGCTACAGTAGTAAGTAGGTCCCCATGCAGTCTAGCAGCCAGCACGGTGTCACATTTGCAGCTGCTTTCCTGTGGGAGCTATCTTCAATACCACACTTTTTCTGTTCAGCTCCCATTGAAAAAAATACATTTTGTTTGTTAAGTTATACCACTGAGTATGGGAGCTACAAGAAAGCAGGAAGGCAGACACCAGCTATAGTAGTAAGTAGATCCCCATGCAGTCTAGCAGCCAGCACAGTGTCACATTTGCAGCTCCTTTCCTGTGGGAGCTATCATCAATACCATACTTTTTCTGTTCAGCTCCCATTCAAAAAATACATTTGTCTCTAAGGTATACAACTGAGTACGGGAGCCACAAGAAAGCAGGAAGATAGATCCCAGGTACTGTAATAAGTACGTCCCCATGCAGTCTATCAGCCAGCACGGTGTCACATTTGCAGCTGCTTTCCTGTGGGAGCTATCTTCAATACCACACTTTTTCTCCTCAGTTCCCATTTAAAGAACACATTTGTCAGTTAAGGTATACCACTGAGTATGGGAGCTACAAGAAAGCAGGAAAGAAGACCCCAGCTACAGTAGTAACTAGGTCCCCATGCAGTCTATCAGCCAGCACGGTGTCACATTTGCAGCTGCTTTCCTGTGGGAGCTATCGTCAATACCACACTTTTTCTGTTCAACTCCCATTAAAGAATACATTTGTCAGTTAAGGTATACCACTGAGTATAGGAGCTACAAGAAAGCAGGAAGATAGATCCCAGCTACTGTAGTAAGTAGGTCCCCATGCAGTCTATCAGCCAGCACGGTGTCACATTTGCAGCTGCTTTCCTGTGGGAGCTATCTTCAATACCACACTTTTTCTGTTCAGCTCCCATTGAAAGAATACATTTGTCAGTTAAGGTATACCACTGAGTATGGGAGCTACAAGAAAGCAGGAAGATAGATCCCAGCTACTGTAGTAAGTAGGTCCCCATGCAGTCTAGCAGCCAGCACGGTGTCACATTTGCAGCTGCTTTCCTGTGGGAGCTATCTTCAATACCACACTTTTTCTGTTCAACTCCCATTAAAGAATACATTTGTCAGTTAAGGTATACCACTGAGTATGGGAGCTACAAGAAAGCAGGAAGATAGATCCCAGCTACTGTAGTAAGTAGGTCCCCATGCAGTCTATCAGCCAGCACGGTGTCACATTTGCAGCTGCTTTCCTGTGGGAGCTATCTTCAATACCACACTTTTTCTGTTCAGCTCCCATTGAAAGAATACATTTGTCTCTTAAGGTATACAACTGAGTATGGGAGCTACAAGAAAGCAGGAAGATACATCCCAGCTACTGTAGTAAGTAGGTCCCCATGCAGTCTAGGAGCCAGCACGGTGTCACATTTGCAGCTCCTTTCCTATGGGAGCCAACTTCAATACCACACTTTTTCTGTTCATCTCCCATTGAAAGAATACATTTGTCTCTTAAGGTATACAACTGAGTATGGGAGCTACACGAAAGCAGGAAGATAGATCCCAGCTACAGTAGTAAGTAGGTCCCCATGCAGTCTAGCAGCCAGCACGGTGTCACATTTGCAGCTGCTTTCCTGTGGGAGCTATCTTCAATACCACACTTTTTCTGTTCAGCTCCCATTGAAAAAAATACATTTTGTTTGTTAAGTTATACCACTGAGTATGGGAGCTACAAGAAAGCAGGAAGGCAGACACCAGCTATAGTAGTAAGTAGATCCCCATGCAGTCTAGCAGCCAGCACAGTGTCACATTTGCAGCTCCTTTCCTGTGGGAGCTATCATCAATACCATACTTTTTCTGTTCAGCTCCCATTCAAAAAATACATTTGTCTCTAAGGTATACAACTGAGTACGGGAGCCACAAGAAAGCAGGAAGATAGATCCCAGGTACTGTAATAAGTAGGTCCCCATGCAGTCTATCAGCCAGCACGGTGTCACATTTGCAGCTGCTTTCCTGTGGGAGCTATCTTCAATACCACACTTTTTCTCCTCAGTTCCCATTTAAAGAACACATTTGTCAGTTAAGGTATACCACTGAGTATGGGAGCTACAAGAAAGCAGGAAGGAAGACCCCAGCTACAGTAGTAACTAGGTCCCCATGCAGTCTAGCAGCCAGCACGGTGTCACATTTGCAGCTGCTTTCCTGTGGGAGCTATCTTCAATACCACACTTTTTCTGTTCAACTCCCATTAAAGAATACATTTGTCAGTTAAGGTATACCACTGAGTATGGGAGCAACAAGAAAGCAGGAAGATAGATCCCAGCTACTGTAGTAAGTAGGTCCCCATGCAGTCTATCAGCCAGCACGGTGTCACATTTGCAGCTGCTTTCCTGTGGGAGCTATCTTCAATACCACACTTTTTCTGTTCAGCTCCCATTGAAAGAATACATTTGTCTCTTAAGGTATACAACTGAGTATGGGAGCTACAAGAAAGCAGGAAGATACATCCCAGCTACTGTAGTAAGTAGGTCCCCATGCAGTCTAGGAGCCAGCACGGTGTCACATTTGCAGCTCCTTTCCTGTGGGAGCCAACTTCAATACCACACTTTTTCTGTTCATCTCCCATTGAAAGAATACATTTGTCTCTTAAGGTATACAACTGAGTATGGGAGCTACACGAAAGCAGGAAGATAGATCCCAGCTACAGTAGTAAGTAGGTCCCCATGCAGTCTAGCAGCCAGCACGGTGTCACATTTGCAGCTGCTTTCCTGTGGGAGCTATCTTCAATACCACACTTTTTCTGTTCAGCTCCCATTGAAAAAAAAACATTTTGTTTGTTAAGTTATACCACTGAGTATGGGAGCTACAAGAAAGCAGGAAGGAAGACCCCAGCTACAGTAGTAACTAGGTCCCCATGCAGTCTAGCAGCCAGCACAGTGTCACATTTGCAGCTCCTTTCCTGTGGGAGCTATCTTCAATACCACACTTTTTCTCCTCAGCTCCCATTGAAAAATACATTTGTCTCTTAAGGTATACAACTGAGTATGGGAGCTACAAGAAAGCAGGAAGATAGATCCCAGCTATAGTAGTAAGTAGGTCCCCATGCAGTCTAGCAGCCAGCACGGTGTCACATTTGTAACTGCTTTCGTGTGGGACCTATCATCAATACCATACTTTTTCTGTTCAGCTCCCATTCAAAAAATACATTTGTCTCTAAGGTATACCACTGAGTACGGGAGCCACAAGAAAGCAGGAAGATAGATCCCAGCTACTGTAATAAGTAGGTCCCCATGCAGTCTATCAGCCAGCACGGTGTCACATTTGCAGCTGCTTTCCTGTGGGAGCTATCTTCAATACCACATTTTTTCTCCTCAGCTCCCATTGAAACAATACATTTGTCAGTTAAGATATACTGCGGAGTATGGGAGCTACAAGAAAGCAGGAAGGCAGACCCCAGCTACTGCAGTAAGTAGGTCCCCATGCAGTCTAGCAGCCAGCACGGTGTCACATTTGCAACTGCTTTCGTGTGGGACCTATCATCAATACCATACTTTTTCTGTTCAGCTCCCATTCAAAAAATACATTTGTCTCTAAGGTATACCACTGAGTACGGGAGCCACAAGAAAGCAGGAAGATAGATCCCAGCTACTGTAATAAGTAGGTCCCCATGCAGTCTATCAGCCAGCACGGTGTCACATTTGCAGCTGCTTTCCTGTTGGAGCTATCTTCAATACCACATTTTTTCTCCTCAGCTCCCATTGAAAGAATACATTTGTCTGTTAAGGTATACCACTGAGAATGGGAGCTACAAGAAAGCAGGAAGGCAGACCCCAGCTACTGTAGTAAGTAGGTCCCCATGCAGAGTATCAGCCAGCACGGTGTCACATTTGCAACTGCTTTCGTGTGGGAGCTATCTTCAATACCACACTTTTTCTGTTCAGCTCCCATTGAAAAAATGCATTTCTCACTTAAGGTATACCGCTGAGTATGGGAGCTACAAGAAAGCAGGAAGGCAGACCCCAGCTACTATAGTAAGTAGGTCCCCATGCAGTCTAGCAGCCAGCACGGTGTCACATTTGCAACTGCTTTCGTATGGGACCTATCATCAATACCACACTTTTTCTGTTCAGATCCCATTGAAAGAATACATTTGTCAGTTAAGGTATACCACTGAGTATGGGAGCTACAAGAAAGCAGGAAGATAGAAGCCAGCTACAGTAGTAAGTAGGTCCCCATGCAGTCTAGCAGCCAGCACGGTGTCACATTTGCAGCTGCTTTCCTGTGGGAGCTATCTTCAATACCACACTTTTTCTGTTCAGCTCCCATTGAAAGAATACATTTGTAAGTTAAGGTATACCACTGAGTATGGGAGCTACAAGAAAGCAGGAAGGCAGACCCCAGCTACAGTAGTAAGTAGGTCCCCATGCAGTCTATCAGCCAGCACGGTGTCACAATTGCAGCTGCTATCCTGTGGGAGCTATCTTCAATACCACACTTTTTCAGTTCAGCTCCTATTGAATAAACTACATTTTGACTCTTAAGGTATACAACTAAGTATGGGAGCTACAAGAAAGCAGGAAGATAGATCCCAGCTACAGTAGTAAGTAGGTCCCCATGCAGTCTATCAGCCAGCACGGTGTTACATTTGCAGCTGCTTTCCTG